>NC_056744.1:814408685-814456185 GCF_019279795.1 Protopterus annectens
TCAATTTCAAGGGTACTATCCCTCCTTCAGTATGGGGAATATATAATCTTGGTATACAGTGATTTTTATAAATCATTTGGTGAGCATGAAGCATCCTTCTTGTTTTAATATCCAATCTATCCAACACTTTTTGGAGCCAATCAATCACTTCAAAACTATGTTAGGACAGGAAGAGCAAATTGATTTATAGCTTGTATCTTATTATTAGGTGTCAATGCTGTTTTCAGGATTAATTTACGTCTTCTAAAGTACTCCTTACTAAGCTTTATTTGCATTTGTTCATGCTTTATTGCTGATTCTTCATCAGGTCCCAAGTATTTATACACCCCCTTCTTGCTCAAGTTCTTTTATATCACATTCTTGTCCCAAACTGATGTTTTCCTGGTGCTGCAATTTTCCTTTTTTAAAGGTTGCTTTTGCACATTTATCAAGACCAAACAACATTCCAATATCATCTGAAAATGTTTTGACAACCTGCAGCTGTGCTTTCAGTTCCTCATCTGATGAGCTCTGCAATTTTAAATCATCGACAAAGAGAAGATGAGAAGTCATCAGACTTTGTTGTTTTCTAGAAGCCAAATTATAGCCATGACCTAAGCTGTTAAGTAAACAACTTAATGGATTAATGGCAAGGCAAAATAGCAATGGTGACAGGGAGTCACACTGGAATATCCCCCCTTTAGATTTTTATCCCTGGGATAAAAATCTGTCCTTTATCATGCTTAATTGCAAAGTGGTCTGCCACTGTTTCATGGTTACTGTAATGTAATCAGTCAGTGTAGGGTGTACCTTATACATTTTTAAGCACTCTTTTATCCATGAATGTGGGATACTATCAAATGATTTTTTATAGTCAGTCCATGCCATACTTAGATTCTTGCCTTTCTTACAGTTCTCCACTATAACTTTAACAAATGATCCTTTGTTCCATATGACTTTCTTTTATTGCCATTTTGTTCTACTGCCATAATAATTCCTTACCTGTGTGCGTCCTTCGATGAGCTTTCAGATGAGAGCTCTTCGTGTACACTTTGTTGCAGCCTTCAAAGTCACATCTGTGAATACGCCTTTTTCTGGAATCTGGGGACTCTGACCTTCGTTGCCGTCTCGTATTTTCAATACTGAAGGGTGAAATGGAACTGAAAAAAAATAAAGAAGAAAAAAGAACAGTGATCTTGGAAGAAACATGGACAGGCTCATTAAAACAGATCCAATTGTATTGTCTGTGCAAACTGCATTGTATACAAATTATCACCATGTGAAAATCAACCCACAGAAGTGACTCCCTTACCACAATGGATATTAAGACTATAACCACCAACAGGTAAATAAAAACAGCTTGTGCCTGCTGTGATCACCTTTGACAGGGATGTACATGTCTCGGTATTAAAAAGTGAAACAAGAAAAAAATATACCAGCGGTTAACTCTTTCAATAAGTAAGTTCAAAAATGTACAGCCCTTCAGTTAACTCTGAATTTATTTACACATATTGGAGGAAAGAGAAGGTGTTCTGACTCGTCCAGACATTTTTAAGTTATAATTTGCATACACCGCATACGCTGCAAATGACAAAAACACTTTATTCCAAGATTGGCAAACTAACAGTATATGATACAGTAAAAAAAAACTGCAATAAATACAGCGAATTAGAATCAGAGACAGTATCTTCAGTTCAAGCATAAGGGCAGAGATATTCAAATGCAAAGGTAAGAAATACTCAATCTGCAAAGAATGCACATCTATAGTTTTGTACCCAGTGTGTTACAGGCAGAAAACATGAGCACGCATCAGAACTGCACATCATTCAACCAAAACACTATGTGCCAACATATGACGATGGCTAAGTAAAGCAAACGGGGATTGTAAAGTAAAAAACCCTAAAATTCAAGATGATTTACCTCAGGAGAATGACGTCAAAGTAGGATTCATCCACCCTTCCACAGGATGGGATTTGCGTAAGGCATTATTAGACTCCTCTTTATATATCATAGTACAAACACAGCCTGCACATACACCTAATTATCTCCACAGCAATTTCACTGGCCCAAAGATTGGTATGGAGAATTACCATTACTAAACTACCAATCCCACCATGTCATCTTAAAACAATCCTAAACTGCCAAATGCAGTGTTTTAATTTACAGTACAGATTAGTATAATGTTTACTTGTTTTTTTTAATTTAACCATTATAATACTTTAAATAAACAAACTTCCCCATCACATAAACACAGTTAAAACTGTTTATGCTACAAATTCCAACAATACCATAATTACTGTTCAAAGCACAACATATTTATTTCCCAAAATACATGACGTTGCATAAAGATAAGCCAATCACATAAGTATAAATTACAAAACTTTACATGTTCTCCATTATAACTCAAAATCTTGATTTCACACAAAATATTACAGTATCATGCACAGTACTAATAAGAATTGTTCAATATTACCCACTTTCTTTCACAACTCAGAACAACGATTCTACTAAAATATTATAATCCCTACAAAAGAGCCTATCTAAAAGCATAACACAAACAATACCACTGAATGTGTGGGCTTTCAGAAAAATCCTGCAATAATATATCCCTGTCTTTATCTTACTACATAAAGGACATACACAATATCTTAAAATAACTCATGTTAGCCACAAAACATGTGCAACAAAGTTAAAGATCCATACACCTGTTTAGAATACTACTCTCATGACATATCTGCTATAACAGGAACCTAATTTAAAGTAAAAAGTAATAACTCCTGACTAATACAGCTTTTGTAAACTCCAAATCCACAACGAAGCCAATGGTGATACTATATTCTGAAAGACCTACCTTATGTGTACCATATGGTAACAAGAAATGCAAGCAACTGAAGGCAAATAATGTACTTCACTTTTGCAAAATAAATGTATTTATTTATGTATTTATTTATCCATCCTTTTAGTCTAGAGACTGAACTTCAACTGTGACTTAAACAGAACTTGCTGGACAAACAGACATGTGTCCCAGACTGCCCATCCATATGAAGCTGAGTTCATCTATTACTCAGTTTAAGTGCAACCTAGACTAATGAAATTGGTTTAGGAACAAACCAAGAAATCAAAATTCTAAAACAAACCAAAAAATAAAACGAGCTGGCAGGTTTAGTTCCCACAAACACCAAACACAAGGAATACTTTAAAATCTGGAATATTTTATGAAAAATAAAAATAAAACACGTAAGCTCTTTTGTTTAGGCAGTGTAAACTTCATCAGACAATAGTAAAATGTAAAACAAACATTTAAATAGCGTACAGTTCATTCTGATTGGACACAAGGAAAACAGATAGCAATGACAAGGAAAGAAACATGAATCCTTCAGTCACAATTTTTGGATCTCTAATATATGTGAAAAATGCAGTATGTGAAAAACATTATGTTACAGTTAAAACTGAAAAACTACCAATTCTGAAAAACCTTTTCATACTATTTTGGTGCCTCAACTCTAGAAAAAATTGGTCATGAATACGTTCATTAATGCATAATCTGTTCATTATACTATTTCATTTCTTTCAAGGGCTTTTAATTTTAAAACAGGAGTAAAAGAAGTCCTGTCATTAATACCAGGCCATTTATCGGCATGCAATAAAATCTGCCATCTAAGTTCTTTTAATTCTAACAACCACCCCCCCCCCCCAAGGTTTTTTTTATCATTGATCTCTACATGGTCTATGGCCAAGAACCTAAAGTTGTAGTTGATACACACTGATTTTATAAAATATTCAGCATTATTTATAACAAACATCTCTCCAGTTTTGACCTTATGACACCATTTACATGACCCACATTTGTGAGTACCAAAGCGACCTGTCATATTCTGAGTTTGCCTGTTCTTAAGTAGATCTTTTAAATTTTTACCTTTCCTATATATTATAACTGGATTGTCACCTAAGTGAGTTCTGATATCAATATCCTCCATTAGAATAGCCCAATCCTTCTGAAAAATCCACTTTAAAATGTGAGAATCAGAACTGTATGTGACAATCAAAGATTTAAGGAAAGGGGTACTTTGCGTCTCTAATGCTCTGATTTCTATACTCGATAAGTCACTATCTGGAATGTTAACACCAACAATGGGTTTGAAATTACCTGTTTCTCTCTTTTCAGTAACCTCTCATTAATTCATTGAGTAGGTCTACTGGGTATTCTCTCCTTAGAAACATACATTTCAAAGTAGTGCACTCCAAGTTAAAGTCCTCCTCCCTAGAGACCATGTGGGCAGCTTGAACAAGTTGCCTTTTAACTACTGATCTCTTCTGGTGTCCCGGGTGGGAACTATTGTACTGCAGAAAAGAATTTGAATATGTTTCTTTTCTATAAAGTGTGGTGGCATACCTTTTGTTGATTTTATCCTTAAACAAATGGACATCTAAATAGTCCATATAGTCTAAATTAATGACCCATGTGAATTGTAGAAAGGTAGTAGTGGTGTTGATGTATTCTAAAAACTGGTCTAACACAGATGGAGAGCCTTTCCAGATTAAACTGATGTCGTCCTGGTACCTATAATACATTTTGATGTGAAAATAATAATCAGACTGGAATACAAAATGTCTCTCCCAGTACGCCATGACCATATTTGCAAATGCCCCCCACAAGCTGATCACATGGCCACTCCAGTTGGCAAAAAGTATTTGTTGTTAAAAGAAATGTAATTGCTAGTTAGCACTATCTCTAACAATTCTAGGATTAGATTTATTTTCTACTGATTTATTCTACGTTCAAATAACATTTCATTAACCCATTCTAAGCCAATGGTTTGTGGGATGACAGTAAACAAGTCCCTGACAACTATAGTGACTAATAGGTCATCCACATCATACTCTATTCTATTAATATATTCTAAAAAGGTCCAGGAATCTTTGCATATCTGGGTTTCCTTTTGTAGTATTTTCTTTAGTTTATGATCCAAGTATTGGGTGCAGGCAGTAGTGATAGAGTCCCTTCTGTCCACCAAGGGTCTCAAGGGGGATCTGAGAGACCCTTGTGGATTTTGGGGATACCAAAGAACAATGGGACTCTTGGAGTAATAATGTTCAAATAATTATATAAGGAAATGTCCATTCTTCTCTCCAAGAATATGTCATTCAATTGGCCATAAATATTTTTGTATGCCACATTTAATTCATTAAGGAAAACCTCCTTGTAATTCCCCGTGTCAAGAATACTTAAAATTTTGTCAGTGTATGTAGAAAGATCCATAACTACCACACCTCCCCCCTTATCTGGTTTCATGACCCTCACATCTTGCTTTTGCAAAAGTAACAAACTGTTATGTTCATCCTGATTAATGTTAACTAAACTGTGAGCTCCCTTATACTTGTTCTTATTCAAGTTGTAAAGATCTAACTCACATAGTTTCTCATACATTACAAGCTTAGGATGCAAAGGGGGGTTGTATGTGGAGCTGATTCTGAAGACGTTGCTATTATGAGCATCTGTCCATGATCCAGTTTCATACAATAAAGTCAGGTTCAACTTTCTTAAAAACATTTTGAAATCAATAATTGTGTCAATAACATTAATCTTCCTAGGTGGGACAAAAGTCATTCCTTTAGAAAGCAAGTCAGCGTCTCCTCAATAAATAACTTAGACTAGTTATAAACAGCAAAATCTTTTTGGTGATTAAACACTACAGTGTAGCTATTTCTACTCTGTTCAAAATTGTTGCATATTTCAAGATTGTCCTGTCAGAAAGTTTAATACAATTTTCTATGTCACAAACTCCCCCAAGGTTTTTATCATTAATCTCTACATGGTCTATGGCCAAGAACCTAAAGCTGTGGTTGATATTGCCATGGATGTGTCTATTCAACATTATTTATAACAAACATCTCTCCAGTTTTGACCTTATGACACCATTTAAATGACCCACATTTGTGAGTACCAAAGCGACCTGTCATATTCTGAGTTTGCCTGTTCTTAAGTAGATCTTTAAAATGTTTGCCTTTCCTATATATTATAACTGGTTTATCACCCAAGTGAGTTCTGATACCAAAGTCCTCCATTAGAATATCCCAATCCTTCTGAAAAATCCATTTTAAAATGTGAGAATCCGAACTGTATGTGACAATCAAAGATTTATGGAAAAGGGTACTTTGTATCTCTAATGTTCTGATTTATATACTCGATAAGTCACTATCTGGAATATTAACACCAACATTGGGTTTGAAATGACTTGTTTCTCTCTTCTCAGTAACCTCCCTTATTAATTCATTGAGTAGGTCTACTGGGTATTATCTCCTTAGAAACATAGATTTCAAATTAGTGCACTCCAAGTTAAAGTCCTCCTCCCTAGAGACCATATGGGCAGCTCGAACAAGCTGCCCTTTAACTACTGATCTCTTTTGGTGTCCCAGTGAGAACTACTGTAGTGCAGAAAATAATTTGAATATGAATATTCAAAAGCACTTACGCATTTTATTTTTATTTTTCATTAAATATTTCAGATTTTACACTACTCCTTGTGTTTGGTGTTTGTGGGAAATAAAAGTAGAATAAGAAATTTACACCAGGCCTGGCAGCCATGGCCCATATGGATAGAGGCAGCATATACATGCTTGGCACTCAGTGTCCTATTTGGATACAGGACATCATTATTTTTTTTTATGGAAAACTTTTCTAGGCTTAGAAAGCCCCCCCCCCCCCCCAGGTCATTAGCCTAGTAACAACCTATAAATCTTTATTGACTGGGTTAGTCCCACTAGACTAGTAGCCTCTTTTCAGGGAGTCATGAGGTGGTATTTATATTACTAGAGGAAATTTGGACAGGACATCGAGGAGAGTGCTTGTTCTAATCCTAGTGCAGTGGTGGCTGAGAGAATAGCACTCAAGGAGATCCAAGATGCCAGACAGTACAAAGGTGAATGTTGTTGCAGTGTTAGAGCCTTGTTAGAGCCATTTTAGAAGAAGAATGCCAGAAAAAGAAATCATATGTCAAGACTATTAAGGAAACTGCAGGGAAAGGGATAAGCAATGGACAGAGGAAAATAAATGTCAACAGTTAAAAGAAATTCATGGTAAGAATTCAGAACAAAGAAGAAAAAGAAATGGACATTTATGACATTTGGGGTAATTTAATGGTCCCAGTGGGAGTGAAGGCTTGTATTCTTATCCATAACAAGACATTTTGTGACATTATTTTTTAAGACCCCTTCTATTCTGGAAAGTGTTTTGGGGGAATATGAAAAGAAAAAGAACTGTAATCCATGGAACTCTTATATGGTTAAAGCATTTCAAAGAGAAATAAGAAAAGAAAAAAAAAAACATGATCAAATCCAAAGTGAATGTCAAAAAAGTTGTGGACATTAGCAAAGAGTATGATAACAGAGGATTAAGGATTGGTGGATGGGAAGTTAATAATGTACAGTAAATGGAGAATGAAAAAAATATTCATATCCACAGTAAGATAAATGTAGAAGGTAACAGGAGTGCAGCAAAATTTTGGGGGCAACCTAAAATATGTTTTTTTCTGTGGAAAAGATGATTATGATAAGTAACTGTGATAAGAGGAAAGTTTATATTTGTGGGGAAACAGGTCATGATGCAAAAAATATTAATTGTTATAAATGTAACAAAGGTGGGCATTTATGGATGGATTATAATCAGGAGGAAAAAGGATGAAGGAGAAGTAAATAAAAGTGCAGACAGTATACAGAGAAAATAAATATCCCAATGAAAGACAACAGAAAAGTAGGGAATTAAGATTAGAGTAAAAATAAAGAAGGATGAAGAATAAAGTGAAACACAAGATAATACAGAAGCAGGTTCTGAAATGAGTGATGAGGAAGGTATAAATTGGAAAATAGTAAAAGGTTCAAAGAATTGCATTAGCAAGACAGTAACAGACAGAAAAAGAAAGTTCAAAGTGTTAAAGTGTAAAAGAGAAAAAGAAAGGAAATGGATAATGCAAATGAGATAATTGTAAAATGTACATTATTTCTTGTAAGATACAACATAGACATAATGACAATTTTAGAGATGTTTCACTAAATATAAATGGTATTAAAAATATAAACAGAAGAACAGGCATCCAAAATTGGGGTAGTAAGCATGATGTCTATGTAACAATAATATTGGAAGATTAAGATTTTTGACACAAGAGGATAGATTACAAACAAAGAAACGTTGCGGGGATACAACATGGAACCTAGGAAAATAACTGTATCCTGGTATAACGGTACATTGTAGGAAGTCAGTCAAAACAGTGACTGTAACACTGGTGATGACGGAAAGATTACCTCAGATATCATAATCAGGTATATAAAATTATAGTACTGTATGCATATGTTACAAGATAAAAAGGGAAATGTATTTCATAAAATTATGTAGTAATTTATATGAATATAATATTAACTGGTGATTTTAATTGTGATTTGAGGAGAAAATAGAAGAATAGAGGAAATAACGTTAAGAATTTTTTTGAAGTGATAAAATGTGAAAATTTAAATACTTGGTATAATAATTTGTTGACATATAGTCAATGTGTATATATGACTGAAATGGATTATTATACCACACGGTTTAAATTTAGCTAAAGGAGGGACACTTGTAACAGGCTTTTCAGATCACTCAGCCATATGGGCAGAGATACAGGAAAATAAGTAATATATCAGACTGGGAAAGGAATAAAAAGAATAAATAAGAAACTGTGGGATGAAAGTAGAAAAACAATAAATACACAATTATGGAAGGTTCACATTTCTACTACAATGTTATAAAAACTGTTCCAACTGGTGGCTAGCTTTTACAAAAAAAAAAAAAAAAAAAAAATATATATATATATATATATATATATATATATATATATATATATATATATACATATATGTATAAAATGTTATTAGAATAGCAAAAAAAATAAAGAAACAATGTGTATAGATAAATTAAGGGATGTGGAAAGGAATGATAGAGAATATTATGTGATAGGACAGATAGTGTATGACAAGAATCAAGTGAAAATTAAATAATTATTATTTAAGCAAAGATAGAGCTTACAATGGTGAAATAGAAGAGGTATCAGCTTATTTGAGTTACAAAGTTAAAGAGAATACTAGTATAATGATAGAAATGAAAAATAATAGAAGAGCCATAAGAGTATATAAATATTGTAATAAATTATGTAAAGGCAATGTTTCAAGATAGAAAGAATTTACAAAAAAAAGACTAACGTTAAAAATTAACAAAACAAAAATTAGAAAATGAGATTTCATTATACGAATTAGATAAAGTAATTGGACAAGTTAATTTACAGTTGACTTCATGATCAGATGGAATAGGATACCAATGTTATGATTATTTTATAAATTGGCAGAAAACACTTATTTAAAGTTATGAATGAGTGGTTAAATGAAGGTTTTATGTATAAAGATTTTTGCAGTGGTATGGTTAACATTGTATGGAAAAAGGAAGATAAAAATAAAATTGAAAATTTGAGACCTATAATATTAAACAATGCAGATGATAAGATTGTTATGAAAATAATTCAGAAGAGAATGGAAAGCAAAATTACACATAGTATGGAAGATAGCATATAAAGTTTAAATGGAAAATAATGTTAGAAATTATTATTAATTTTACGGGAAATTGTGGATGATATTATAAACAAGACTGATGAGACCAAGATAGTGATTAAAGATTTAAATAAAGCATCTCATACAGTACAACATTAACTTTTGTGGACATTTATGGAAGAGTATAAATCAGTGAGAAATTTAAGAATGTATGTTGTTCTGCATATAAAAAGAAAGTCAGAATTTGTAGTAATTTGGATATAAAGAATGGCATATGTCAGGGATGTCCTGAGTAGTATATTATTTGCATTAGTTATGAATGTATTACTTAGAGATGCAAATTTGCATTTTAAAGGTGTTATTTATATTACTAATGGAGGAATAACAATTCCAGTTATGTTTACTTATGCAGATAATATATTGATTACAAGAAACAAAGTCTGGATGAAAGAGGTTATATGTTATGTACATCAATGTTTAAATATAATAGGTTTGACTTTAAATAAAGAAAAAGGTAAAGGATTGGGTGATATAGTAAACAGAGGAGGAGTATTTTTTTCAATGCAAGACATCTCTGTTAGGAATAAGATTTGCAGGCAAAAATGTAAGTAAGGACAAATGGATAGCATAATAGATGAAATAAAGTCGATTTGTTATTTTTGAAAAACATACAAGTTATTGTTTAATAGAATGGTTTATTTAATCAATTCAGTTATAATGAGAAAGACAACATATTTAGCTAGTGTCTGTATGTTGCCAATAATCTATGAAAAAGATATACAAAAGGTATTTTCTCTTTTATATGGGTTTTGAGATTTAATCCAGTGAAGAAAGGAGTCTTATAAGGAAGAGGAAGGTTTAGGATTAATAAACCCAACTGTTTATTTTGCTACTTTGAATTTGTATAAAGTTTTATTTAGTTATAAAAATGAAAAGATAGTAGTAAATTTGTTATATGAGTGGCATTGAGCCATGATAAAAAGGTCAAAAGAGAAAATTAATGTTTAAATGAAGAAATGAGATGTTGCCAAGAAACAAAATCTTTGATGAAAAATAAAAAATGATGGATGTAATAGAAAATGACAGCAAAATGTGTGGTATAAAAAATGTATTGATACAATATTATTATGTCAATCAGGTCGAGTTAAAGAATGAAAAAGTGAAAGATGTAAAAGTATGAAACTCATGGTGTAATAAGCAAGCAGAATGTCAAATTTTTCATGGAGATTAGTGATTGATTAATTAACAGTTCGTATATATTGTGGTAAAGGAGAAACTACACAAAAATGTTTTATACAACGCATAAAGGTTGCAAAATTGTGGGAAAATTATGTGAAGAAAAGTTCTTTGACAATATAAAGTAGATAAAATAAATATGGATATGATTATGTATGGATAATATGGCCATAAATAAGGGAATATATTTGTGAAATAGATAAAAGATTATTTTATATAACATGGACCATTTGGAATGAAAGGATAAATGTTTAATGGTAAATGAAGACTAGCAGCAATTTTAAGAAAAATTAGATGCTGTTTGTGGAAAAATGAGTGAGTGTCAAGTAAAGATAATGAAGATATAAATCTGACAATGAAAAGTAAGATATTTATGATTGTATGAAAATAATGGAACAGAATTAAAAATTGTATACTGTATAAATTATAAATATGTAAGTTTGCAAATAGTATTGTAAATACCATTTTAAATAAAGAACAGCTGCTCTTTTCAACAGGTGCCATGGAATCTTTTACATCCTCCTGAGATACCACCAACTCAGGCAGATGGGACCTCAGTTTAACATCTCATATGAAGGATGGCACACTCTGGAGTATAGCATCACCCTTATGCTGCTCTGCAGTGATGGCAGTGAATCTACCTGACGTGAGAATATAAATCACAGCCATCTGCACCAAAAGCAAGTGTGCTACCTGTTGCACCACTGAAACTGAATTGAAACACTGAAAAGAAACCTGCACATATTCTGACTCAAAGTTCACACCTAAGCAGCTGAGGAATCATTACAATATCTACATAGCATTCAAACCACTGAACTGATCATTTGGCAGATATTAAAATAAACTGGCTCAACATTAATTACACATATAGTATGTGTAAGCAAAATCTCTCCAGCTATGCCTAATAATTGAACTTTCAAGAAGAAGCCTAAACCAACCAAAAATGAATTAGACTTAGCCTAGATATTAATAACAGCACAACATCATACAGAAGTATTAGAAATCTCATCCATCCCAATAAGTGACCATATACCAGGCAATACAATATGGATCTTAAAAAATTCACAGAATTCCAAGCACTATACAGACCAACTTATACAAATACTGTGAAAAACTGTTTCATAAAAGGACACTATGAATGTCCTGCTACTGACCAAATTCCTCCAAAACTATTTCAGCTGGATGTTTTAGATCTAGCCCCACTAATTACCATGCTTATTAACGCTAGCATCAAAAAGTTGGTGTGCCCACAAAATAAAAATGATTCATCCCACTTCTTATCACGGGTGGGGGAGGGGGATCTCAACATTATTCACAAATTATCACAAAGCAACAGCAAATTCATAGAAGATGTAGAATAGGGTGTTGTCATGTGAAAAAGCATATGTAACTGCCTAGCAACTTTTCTACCACAATGAAGTATTTAGCAAAGAAAGAACACTGGAAAGAAGAACAATGACTGAGGCTTCCCAGATCCAGCCACACTGCAAGATGTCTAATGTATATAGAATAAATACTTAAGAAGTCCATAAATCTCATTCCATTTCTTTTTCAATGATGTGTAATGCAGTTTCTTCACAACTTTCTTATTGCAAATGTAGGGTCTGCCATACTGCAGTGTTAAGCAACAAGTTTATTCAGAAAAGTTAGATCAGAGTGTTATTCCTTCAGAGAAATTATTAGCTAAATGCTGACTGGATAGAGGCTACATGCACGCAGCTTTGTTATCAGTGATTGTCAAGCAAAGCTCAGAGTGACACTGTGTGTATGGGGGGGGGGCAGACAGAGAGAGTGAGACAGAATAAAATGCACAATGATGTGATGATTTGTTTTATTTTCAGAAAATTCAATACTTTAGGCAATGAATTAAAGAAGCAATCCATCCATCTACCCACAACCTCTTTTTCCCATTTTTTGCCCATGGAGTTGCAGTGTCACTTCACCAGTGACAATCATCTAAAGCCAAGGTATACATCACCGGGTATGTAGCCCTGCCACAGTAGTTCTTCCATAGCATACTCCTGCATGCACACTTACGCCTATGGCCAATTTAGAGTATCCAATCCACCTACTGCATACCTTTGGAATGTGGGAAGAAACTGGAGCAACCAACAAAACTGGTAAGACATTAAACTATACACAATCAACTGTTAAATTACATACATACAAACAACTATCATGGTAGCAGGCACCATGCAGTTTGACCTTTCTGTGGGGTGAGAACAACAATCCTCACCATGGTATTACTCACCATAAAAGTTCACATCTGAAATGAATTTTGCAATGATATACTGGTACATACATGCACTCTTTCCTTATTTATCTGAAACCAATCTAGGTTCTGTAAATTGCACGCCGCTATTTATTTCCTTTCCAGAATAAATAACATTACATGAAAAAGGAAGAGTGTATATCTCCTCACTGATTGCCTACACTTACTAGCAGTTGTATCAATTCCGTTGCCAACATTTTGCACTGTAGAATAATAGTTTACCATGCACTTCTCAGATGTATTTGATAAACGTAAAAAAAATAATATGACATAGAAGGCAAACTTAGAAAAGCAATAGACTACTGTGTGAATCAAGCAAACAAATAAAAACACAGCATTTTATATCTTAAAAGAAGTGGATGCATAAGATACAAAGAAATGGGTGTCAATCAAAAATAAACTACGGATGAAATGTTCAGTTAAAAAACAGTTTTGATGGAAGTTGGGATATGTTTGATGGCAGTTTCTTGAGAATAGTTGGCTGGTGAATGATAAATGCATAGTATGTGGTAAGAAAAGGAGACATGATCTTTATGTACCCTTGGAAGGCGGTAATGAGGACAAAGGAACAATGCAGAGAGCAGGGACTGTTCCTTGTTAACAAGAAGGGAGTTGAGGATTATTAGAAACATTCTAAAAGTCACAGATGGATTTACTATGCTAAGGATCATGATACCAGAAAAGGATGAGTGGATGACGCTGACTCGAAACATTTTGTAATTACTGTACCTACTTTTAATTTAGCACAACCAAATTCCCAGTCCATTGCTACTTCTCTATTAACACTTAATGTGCTTATCCTAACTAATACATCACCAACTCTTCTATCTGTAAATTCTCAATACAATGTTGTCAATTAATGTTTGTGATATTTTACATATTTTATTATACAGACGACTATGCTACAGTATGTGTACACTGTTATTGCATTACAAAAATGCATTATAAAAATTGTTGCTGTAAACACTGACTGCATTAAATGCGTTAACTTTGAATTTTTCTCCCAGGCCTCCTCTGAAAAAGGGCACCTGCTCCCAGTTAGATATTCCCGGTAAACAAATGTCAATAAATAAATAAAAATTAAATAAATCTGAAAGGTTTGGCATTATAGGGAAAATAAAAAACTCACTCACCACAGGGAAAGTTGTTTCCATCAATCCTTCACAATGGTATTCAATCAAAGATACATATCAGCTGACTTTGTTGATAAAAGAGAATTCAAAAGAGTAACTGCACGTGTACATATATGTCCATCCGTATACATTATATATATATATATATATATATATATATATATATATATATATATATATATATATATATATATATATATATATATATATATATATATATATATATATATATATATATGTATAGCAGACTATATCAGCACAGGTTATGACAATAACAGTTCTTTAGAGCCTGAAAGAGCTTCACAGCTTCAGAATAAAACTTGCAGGCTGATAAGTTGTTACTAGGCAGTAATTCTGGAAGATGATCTGCTGCCTAGCCGTTTGCAACTCCTGCTAACTGCTATCACGTTTAATGAGGTTTCTGGGGCAGACTGCAGTTGGACGGAGAGGGAACTTTGCTGCTTGATATCATTTACATTATGAACATCCTTTAAGTCATCTCAATAGGATCACAGGATCATAGGAAGTTACTAGGCTAATAGCAATAGGGCTCTTCCAAGCCTAGCCAAGTTCTACCCTTATTTCCATGATTAGCACCTACTATCCCTGTCCAAGAGGGACACAGGTAGAACCCCCAGGGTGAATTTATGGTTACCCATCCAATTGTACAGACTGTATTTGAAGAGGGACAATGAGGTGCTCTGTTTGACATGAAGTGGGAGTCTGTTCCAAAGGTGTGGTAACCTCTGGGAGACAAATCTGTCCCTTCAGCAGGTTCTATTAATATCACATACCAGGTTAAGGTCTTTAGACCGTATAACCTGTGTACCATTTGACTTATGGAGACGCAGCATTTCCAATAAAGCAGGGTCAATGACTGCCTTGTATGCAGGCAGAGATTGCCTCTGAACAGTTCCTAGGTTCATAGGTGTGTACTTGGCTAATGGGCCTGGGACCTTTACAAGCCTAGCCCATAGAAATGTCCTGGCATTGTGCCGCCAGTCTGTATGAAACAGAATAAAGTGACAGTGATTTCAGATAATCCACAATTGACAGATGCTGAAGACCTAGAATCTTCCTTGTGAGGAACCGTTGTGATCTCTCCAATCACTGCAGGTACTTGGAAAGGTACATACCAAAAGGACATTGTACTCAATTACTGGCCTGATGAGGGAAGAGTGCAAGGAGGTTATAACTTCTTTTTTTCTGAAGCCAATGCCCTTACTTATGAGATGAGCAATATAGAATGCCCTTCTTACCTGGTGGTCAAAGGTAAGGTTGCTGTCAACCTGTGTGCCCAGGTCTCACACCACTGAGTGCGTACTTAAGGCATTGCCATTGATGTGTTAATTAGCAGGAACATAGCCCTTACTGAAAGGGATAATAATACATTATTTTGCATTGAGTTTAAGGCCATGACTTTGGCACCAGTCATTTGCTCGTATAAGACCCTCTTGTAGAATGTTGACATAATTTGGAGATTCTATGACCACATTCAGTTTGCAGTCATCAGCAAACATTGTCAACCACTGACCTTTAGTTTTTGCTTGTATCTCGGCGAAATAAATTCCAAACAGTGAAGGTCCCAGGACTGATCCCTGTGGAACACCACTGGTTACAAGTCTGCTGTTGGAGGTGGATTCCCCTATTCTGACTATAGGGGTTCTATCAGTCAGCCATATATATATATATATATATATATATATATATATATATATATATATATATATATATATGTATATATGGATCTATATGTATATATAGATATAAGGGTTGATACCTAGCTGGGTGAGTTTGTCAATGATGTCTGAATGGGGGATAGTGTCATATGCCTTGGCTAAGTCTAGGTAGGCCATATGCACAGATTTCCTCTCTTCCAGGGCCTTGGTGACTATCTTGAAGACGTCCACCAGGTTTAGCAGGCATGATCTCCCACTGACAAATCCAAACTGAATAGGGTCAAGTGTTTGGAGATTAAAAGCCTCAGCTTTGGCCGGCTAACAACTTGGTTATATTCAACTGGACGTATAAGAGAATTTAAGTACCTTTATCTGCACTTTTAAAAAAAAAAAAAATACAGTATTTAATTTGATTTAAACTGTGTTGAAGGAATATTAACTGAACTGGCAGTTTTTCTGCTCTTCTGCTCTTTAGTAACTTGAACAGAAGCTAGTGTTTGCTGAATTTTGTTATTTGCTAGTAATTACAGGTGTGGGGGTAGCCACATTCTTTGATTTCCTGTCCTTGCTTAGTTAAGTGGTGCATTGTGAAATATTTTCTGCTTAAAAACCTCAGCTTTGGCCGGCTAACAACTTGGTTATATTCAACTGGACGTATAAGAGAATTTAAGTACCTTTATCTGCACTTTTAAAAAAAAAAAATACAGTATTTAATTTGATTTAAACTGTGTTGAAGGAATATTAACTGAACTGGCAGTTTTTCTGCTCTTAGTGGCCTTGAAACTGCCTGCCCCTCAGCCTGCCTCTGGGCTCATCTCATTTGCTCACTCAACTGAGTGCAGTGAGATCATATTCTGATTTCAGGCACTCCTACTGTGTACAAAGAGAGCATCTGGGAAACAGACAAAAAAAATTAAGCTCATTTCCTGCCTTTCCTGTTAAGTGGTATAGACTATTTGTAGGCTTCTGAGCCCCCAAGCCCTTCTGTGTTTGAGGGAAGCCTTCTAGCTTGTTTTTTTTTTTCGTATAACTAGCCAGTTTTCTAGTTTCAGCTCTCAAATCTGTTTCTTTGATCTCAGCACTTGTTCAGATAAAAAAAAATTTTTTTTTTCATCTGCTTTTACTGTACTTGTGTTTCTACCTACTTCATTTTACTTTTGCATCATCTTAAAAATACTCAATTGTATTTATTACTGCTTGGTGTAACTCATTCTAAGCCTTTTGGTTTAAACACTTGGGCTTCGGACCAGTTGTTTTGCACTGAGAGGGTTTGTGGTCTGCACTGTTGTGGCAGAACAGGTAGCTTACATCCTTCTAGGTTGGGAACTGCTGATTGATGGCTCAGTGTCTGTTATTCTAAAAGTGTATTAATTCTGGTTTAAGCACTTGGGCTTTCAGGCCAGTTATTTTACATTAAGAGGGTTCGTGGTCTGCACTCTTGTGGGAGGAGAGGCTGGACTCTGCCCTTCTGAGCTGGGAATTTCTGGTTAAAGGCTTATAGTGCATGCATATCTGAACTGCTTCTTACTGAAGTTGGTGCGCCTTGTTTGCTGTGGCATAGACTGGATTCGGGCCTGCTGGATCTAGCGTTGTTTGTGTAACTTGAGCACTAATCCAGACATTCTCTAAAGTATTCAATTGTATTTATTACTGCTTGGTTGTAACTTGATTAAAGTGTAGCTATCATTCTAAGTCTTTTGGATTAAGCACTTGGGCTTCAGACCAGTTGTTTTACATTAGGAATGTTTGTGGCAAGCACTGTGGTGGCAGGACAGGTAGCTTTCATCCTTCTAAGTTGGGAACTGCTGATTGAGAGCCCAGTGTCCAAGTGTATTAGTTCTGGTTCAGGCACTTGGGCTTCAGGCCAGTTATTTTACATTAAGAAGGTTCGTGGTCTGCACTCTTGTGGGAGAAGAGGCTGGACTCTGCCCTTCTGAGCTGGGAATTTCTGGTTAAAGGTTTATAGTGCCTGAATATTTGAACTGTATCTTACTGAAATTGGTACACCTTGTTTGCTCTAGCATAGACTAGATCCAGGCCTGCTGAATCTAGCTTTGTTTATATGCTTGTTGTTTGTTTGCTTGTTATTTCCCTGGAAGCTAATTCCACCTAATACGCGGCTTCTCAGCGCTTCTGTGGATCACTAGTGATATCTGCATTGCTTACTGTACTTATTTCCTTGTTTCACTTGAAAGAAAGTTACTGTTTGTTGTTATTGCATTTAGTTACTTGTAACACATTGCACTCAAGTTACCTGGCACTTGCTCACTAAAGCAATTATATAAGTCAGCACTAAAAATTAAAAGCACTACACCCTCACTCCCCACTGGCCCTTGTTTTCAATTATTAAGGAATTCCCAATATTATTCTAGCATGTCCAAAGGTCAGTTGTCAATCTCCTCTCCGGTCCAGCTGGTGAATCTGGGAATCTTGAGGCAATGTTATAACTGCCTCATGTACACAGACAACCCTCTCCTCCTCCCACATAACACAAATACTTGCGAGAGATGCAGCTATTTAGCCAAACTGGAGGCTGAGCTCTCTCAACTCAGGACTGGCAAGACCAGACAGGAGGAGAAGGCAACTACACACACCACAAAACCAGCCTCACATAATGCTACCACACCACTGAATCAAACACATAAACACACAAAGACATACTCGGAGGCTCTGAGTAAAAATTTACCTAAACAGCAGAGGCCTCCAAAGCAGACACCCAAACAACTGCTACCTCAAGACACCCCACAAGCAACACATAAACCACAAAAGCAGTGTGCAAAGCAGTCACAACCCTTAAAGCCAAATACAACACCAAACATACTTGTCATAGGTGACTCCATAGTCAGACACACTGACGTCCCACTCACCAGGCTGAACAAGGAGAGGGTCACAGTAAGCTGCCTATCGGGCTAGAATCCGCCACATAACACAAGCACTCGGGTCACTCCACGGCAAGTACAAATATGACACAGTCATTGTCCATGCTGGTGTGAACGACCTGAGACGTACCTCCCTGGACTACATGAAAAGAGACATAGAGGAGCTCTCTGATTATGTAGCCCAGGCAGGTATGACCCTAACCCTGAGCAGTATCCTTCCTTCACCAAGAATGATGCCACAATATAGAGACAAGATGATCAGCTTTAACAATTGGCTTAATGTCTGGTGTCATTCAAAGGGGATCCAGTGTCTGTCTGCCTGGGATGACATGCTTGACAAGCCACGCTGCTTCAAGGGACGGCTTGCACCTGTCACCCTGGGATTCGAATATTGGCTAAGGCTCTTGCCACCCCCATAGTGCCTTTTTAGGCAAGGCTCAAATTCTAAACCTACCACCCTAGAAAACAAAATGGGGAGAAACTGAGGGTAATGCTGCTCAATGCCAGAAGTCTAAATCTCAAAATGCACGCACTCGAGGCCCTTCTCAGTATGGAGAACATCGATGTCTGTGCTGTAACTGAAACCTGGTTCAAGGCTCCTGAGAGCACCCCAGCACTATTAGGTTTTACCTCATATCATGCGTTCGGCCCCAAAACCCGGACCACACCACAAAAGGAGGGGTGTATCCATATTCATAAAGGATACCCACACCTCCAGGTTGGTGGCAACGCATAAGCTTTGGAAACCATCCAGGTGCAACTAACCATAGGCAAAACTGCTCTACAAATTGTAGCATGCTACAGGCCACCCTCTTAAACTCAGGAACCCCACACAGCCTTCCTGAAGACACTGGAGGGTATAAATGTATCTCCAAACACCATCATATTGGGTGACTTCAACTACCGAATATAGACTGGGAACATTAATCAAGCCCTAACTTTCTAGCCCAACGGTTCCTGGAGTTCATAAATTCAAATGCCATGGAACAGCTAGTCACTGTTCCCACGAGAGGAGAAAATATACTAGATCTCATTATCACAAACATGGGGACAAAATGCTCCACACCGGAAGTATATCCCTCATTGGTGAGATCTGATCATAAACTAATCTCACTGGAAATCCACATCCCGCCCCACCCCAAACAAAAAAGACCACAGTGAAGAACTTCTCTAAAGCAAACTTCACACTACTCAAGACTGGTGTGGTATCCTTCAAGGCCCCTGAGACAGTGGAAACCACAACCCAAGCTGTGGAAGCCCTTACAAATGCCTTCTATGAACACCTCCAGGACTGCATGGATCAGGCAATCCCAAATAAAACCAAGACTCTTTCCACAAAGGGCAAACGTCCAGTCTGGTGGACCCCAGCCATTAACAAACTTTACAATAAGAGGAGAAAGCTATTACATGATAGAACAAAATCCATAAAAGGGAAGTCACCCCTGATCATTATTAGTAAAAAAATACGAGCACTCATAAAATCAACTAAGGCCAATTTTGAGAGAAAAATTGTCATGGATTCAAAGGACAATCATAATGCCTTTTTCAGCTATGTTAGGAACCTGGGTGGAAACTCCCAGATATGCTCAGAATTAGTCCAAAATGATACAAAAATCACTGAACCCACAGACATTGCCAACATACTGGCAGACAGGTTCAGTGCAAACTTCACCCCCCTCTCCCCCCTAAAGGAGATATAACTATCCCAGCGGAGTGTAGCCTCCCAGACATCTCAAATGCGCAGGTGAAAGCTGCTCTCTCTAAAGCTAAAAACACAGCATCAATGGGACCGGATGGTGTCCCCGGCTGTGTGCTACATGAGCTAAATGAGGAATTAAACCCGCGCATAAGGCAGCTGTTTAATCTCAGCCTTACCACAGGATACGTGCCCAAGGAGTGGCGTACGGCAACTGTGGCCCATTCCACAAAGGCGGTGCCTCTACGGACCCTGGTAATTACTGCCCCATAAGCTTAACAAGTCTAGTCTGCAAAGCTATGGAGAGGATCATAATGGAGCTCATAAACAAAGATATAGGGGACTTGCAGACATTGGACCCGACCCAGTTTGGCTTCGTCAAGGGAAGATCATGCCTTTTGAACTTGGTTGACTTCTTCGAAACAGTCACCAAGGCCATTGATGAGGGAAAGGCAGTCCATACAGCCTACCTTGACCTTGCAAAGGCTTTCGACACAATACCCCACTCGGGTATTGTAGAAAAACTTACCAGCTTAAATGTAAACCCATATGTCACAAGATGGGTTGCAAACTGGCTTAAGGACAGAACCCACAGGGTTAGAGTTGCTGGCGCTATGTCAGACTCCAAGCCGGTCACAAGTGGTGTCCCACAGGGCTCGGTCCTTGGCCCCCTATTGTTCGGCATCTACTTCTCAGAAGTACAGGCCAACATGGGAGGACTTTGGCTGACAAAGTTTGCAGACGACTGCAAACTGGGCGCCATAGTGGAAAGTGCATTGGACATGGATATCCTTCAGAAGGGACTCACGGAAACAGATAGCTGGTGCCAGAGCCATGGCGTGAAGTTAAACGCCAAAAAATGTATAGTCATACCCTTCAGGAAAAACAAGGTAACCCCAAGCTACCATATAGGTGGCAATCCACTAAGCACAGAAGAAGTTATCAGGGACCTGGGGACCCAGGTTGACAGTGGCCTTTCTTTTGACACTCACGTTGCTAAAGTGGTTAGAAAGACCTTCTACATTGCCCACCTGATCATGAAGGGATTCACATCCAGATCTAGTGAGGTCATTGTTCCCCTGTACTCTTCACTTATTAGACCAATGATCGAGTACAATGCCCCATTCGGGATGTATCTCGCCCGACATCTGCAGCAATTGGAGAGACCCCAAAAGTTTCTCACCAAAAGGATAAAGGGACTCCAAAATCTGTCATATGCTGCCAGATTGAAGAAACTCCAGCTCTATTCAGTCGCATACCGTCTGCTCAGAGGTGACATGTGCCTGACATACAAGGCCATGTCCAACCCGGAATTAATGGACATGCTCCACCTCAAAAAATCCAAATCCACCAAAACCACTAGAGCAAGCGACTTAAACCTTAGTACGGATATAAATAGGACGTGCTGGAGGGATAGATTTATCACTCAGAGACTCCCTATGCTGTGGAATAGAGTCCTGGTCCATGTGAGGCAGAGCACCTCGCTGGCTCTGTTCAAGAGAAATCTTGACCTGTGGATGGGAGATCGTAGGTTTACCCCGGGAATCATCTCTGTGTCACTGCTGGACAGAGGCACAACAAACTAATGGGTACAGTATTTTTTCATATAAGGGGTGGCGTAAGCCACAAAAATTCAGGCTAGGCTTATAAATGCCTTGGGGCAGATAGCCTAGTATAAACCTATGAACCTATGAACCTATTACCTATATCTTTGTTGATAAGCTCCATGATGATTTGCTCCACAGCCTTGCAGATAACGTTAGTAAGGCTAATAGGTCTACAGTTCCCAGGGTCAGTGGGAGCACCACCTTTGTGCAAGGGAATAACAGTGGCAACTTTCCATTCAGCTGGGACAAAGCCAGTGCTTAGGCTATGATTGAAAAGAGTACCCAATGGTGTTGCTAATTCTTGTTGAAGCCTATGTAGGATGCAGCCTGCAATGTTATCAGGTCCCATAGATGCTGTGTTCCTGCGCTTTAATATATACAAGGTAGGGGACAGGTGGTAGAGATGCCATGGGGTACGTGTGGCAGGGACAGAGCATTGACGCTTTCATTGAACCTGTCAGCCAACAGGTTAGCTATATCCACAGACTCAGTTATGTGGTATCATTAACTACCAAATTTGGCACAAATTTAGGCCTTTCCTTTTAGATTACAGATGTAACTAAAGAACACCTTATGGGTGTCTTTAGTGGAGGAAGCTGATTTGGACTCATAGTTTGCTTTGGAGGACTTCATAAGAAGTCTTATTCACTTGTTTAAGCTGAGGAGGGAGTGTTTCCAGTTTAGGGTTTGCTCCCTCTTACTCTTAGATAGCAATTTCTTCCTCTTATTGCAATGCCTGTTAATGGCAGTTGTCCACCAGGCAGGTTTGCTCTTCCTCGAGGAGCTTGATTTGATCATATCAGGTACAGCCGAGTCAATGCAGTTATACAGGAGTGTGTATAAAGCACTGGTGCAAAATTCAGAATAGTTGCCAGTTCCATCTGAGGGGGGAGGTGCAGTGACGCTATTTATACTATCCTGTTAGAGGTTATAATCTGCTTTGGAGAAGTTTTTTTTTAGTTTAGTTGCTGCTGGCGGGGGGAGGGGGGTTCAGGTGTAATACTTATTTGTGGTCAGGTATCACCAGGGAAGGCCTCACAGTGGGGGTGCTACTGTGGTACCCCATATTGGTAAGCACCAGATCCAGGATGTTGGCACACCTTCTGGGGGTGTCAACCAGCTAGCCCAGGGCATTGGAGTTAATGAAAAACAAACCTTTGTGCAAGTGAGTTTGTGCATGAGTAATTTACCCAGTCAATGGATGGGTAGTTAAAGTCACCCATAACCATGGTGTTCAGATGTATCTTGACAGACTCAAGTAGATCCAAACAGGCAGAGTGGATGTCCTGATTCTTGGGAGGGGTCTTGTACCTGGCAATGACTTGAATACATGTCCTACCAACACTTAATTGCACCTAAAGTATCTCCAGAGAATCATGCTGTTTGACCAATTTAGAGGTGTATTTATTTTTAATTAATATTGATGTACCGCCTCCTTTTGTTTTCATGTCTTCAGTTTGTGGTCTGAACGTGTGGAAGGAGATGTAACCCAGTATGGCTGGGGTGCTCACCACAGCCTTGAACCAGGTCTCTCTGACTGCACAAATATGTATAATATGTGTGTATATTGTGTGTATATTGCTGCATAACCTTGAAAATGTTTTTAGATGGAATTTTCACACCAGGAATTTTGCCCTTGAAACACTGCCTAAAAAAGGCACTATAGGGGTGGCAAGAGCCATAGCCAGTAGCCAAAATCCCAGGTGACAGATGAAGACCATCTCTAGCAAAGCATCAAAGTCTGTTGATCATATCATCCCAAGCTGACATACTGCATCCCCTTAGAATGATACCAGAAACTAAGCCAATTATTGAAGTCAATCATTTTCTGTTTGTATTGAGGCATCATCCTAGGTGAAGGCAAAATGCTACTTAAGGCTAGGTACACACCTGCCTGAGACATACAGTCTGAGCGCTCAGTTGTGTCTCTCTTCATATAGTCTAGAAAGGTACATCTCAAGTTGTTCATACCAACATGGACTATGACGGAGTCATAATAGGACCTGTTGTTGACAGAATTGAGTGCATATGTGATATGGTGTATCCTGGCACCTGACAGACAGCTGACTGTGATCTTTTCAAACCTCTGGAGTACCACAAGCTAAGTGATAAGGCAAAATTTAACAAGCAAAACATCTGTATATAAACCACCAATGGTAACAACTGCTATGCAGCAGTGCATGATGGTGTGCTACACACAAACAAGCAGAAACTCAGGGCATAAATAAAACAAGAGATAACCCTTTTACCTCAAACTAACCAATAAGGATGCTCTGTCTGAGCACTAGTCAAATCACCCTCAATAAGATGGGACCCAGACAGCACTCTCCTCCCACAAGGGTGTAGAAGGGCCTTCACAAAAAAGATGGCTTGAATTTGATGCTCCAAAGTTACAAAACAGACCCACAAACAGCAAACTTAGAACAGGGCTATGCTATAGCTCAACTAGTACAGTATACAGTAAAATGTAGCAAAAAACAGTCCAGATAATTCAATCAGACAGTAGAATGCAAATATAAATTAAAAGTGCAATATAAGAACAAAAGCAAGCACTTACAGTTGGAAGCAGTGGACACCTCAGATCATTCAGTGTCTCAGTCAGGAGCTGGTCTTAGTGCTCATTTGATACCTCACAATCTAGATTCAGCAAGTCTGAATCTAGTCTATGTTTTAGAATTCAGAAGCACTAGAATTTCAAAGTGCATAAAGAATCAGTCACAACAGCAAAAACAGCTTAAATAAAGCAGAAATTAATCAGCAATTCCCAGCTTTAAAGGGTGTAGGCCATACTGTCCTGCTACAAAGAGTTTAAACCACATACCTGCCTAATGTAAAACAACTTGTTTTAGTGCCCAGATGCTTAACCCAGAATTAAGACACTTCAGGAAACAGACACAATAGGCCTTCAACCAGCAATTTCTAGCTTAGAAGGGTATAGGCAATCCTCTCCTGCCACAAGAGTTTAGACCATGAATCCTCATAATGTAAAGTAATTGCTTTGGAAGCCAAGTGCTTAAACTAGAATAAAGACACTTAGAATAACAGGCACTATAAGCCTTCACCAACAATTCCCAGCTTAGAAGGGTAACTCCAGAAAAACGTTAGAGTCCAAACAGGCTGTCACAAACTTTTGTTACTTAAAAACAAATACATTTGTTTTTATGTAATAAAAGTTTGTGACAGCCTGTTTGGACTCAACCGTTTTTCTGGAGTTACATTGGTCTTTTGGCAAGTGAGTCTTTAAGGAAAGGAAGAGAGTTTTTTACATTTACTGATTTGTTCCTGAAGCTTAGGAGGGTGTAAGCCACACTCTCCTGCCACAGGAGTCTAGACCACAACCCTCCCAATGTAAATTAGCTGGTTTGTAGTCCAAGAGCTTAAACCAGAACTAACATACTTTCAAAATAACAGACACACTGAGCCTTCAACCAGCAATTCCCTGCTTAAAAGAGTATAGGCTATCCTTTCCTGCCACAAGATTTTAGACCACAAATCTTCCTAATGTAAAATAGCTGATTTGGAACCTAAGTGCTTAGACCAGAGTAAAGACACTTAGAACAACAGGAACAATATGCCTTAACCCACCAATACAAGAATACAGTCTTTGTACTATTATGGGGATACTAGCAGAGCCTACAGAACATAACCTGTATTGACTTCAAGTGACACTTATGCAATCCTTAATGATAACATCTGCTGTAATAAAATATGAAAATAAAACAAGATAATGCCTGTTTCAGTAATTTGTAACCAAAACAACATACTTTTCCAGTGGATGATATGATTAGAAGTACTTTTTCCCCTTTCAGAGTTTATATGTGTTTAATCTACTAACCAAAAATAAGTCTCACAGTAGCACAGTTTTAAGATGTTTGATATTGTGCTTACTTTGAGTATGTTATTAAATGCAAAGACTATGAACCATTTCACTGAAATAATATGTATGTTATATTTTACTATCTTCCAGTGGGATGTTTAATAAATGTACAATGAATATGTAAACCTTTGCAGAGCATGTTTCTCACTCAAAATTCATCATCAAAGAAATCTAGATAAAAAAGGAAAAGTATTCAGCATCACAAAGCAAATCAAAAACAGCAGCTGAATCTCTGGCATGAAATTGCACAGAAAGTCATGTGTGCAGCAGAAACGATATAATTATAAAAAAGAAACAGAAGCTTAATAATCTTAATAAAGACCAGACAGCTTAGACCCCTTCCATATATTAAAAGTTACTAAAAACTAAGTAAATCATTTAAGAAAAAAAAAGTTGTTTGGCATACAATTAAGCAGGTATACTACCTAAGATCTTCAGAAGCAAAATAGTTAAAAAATGGTCACTAAAACATATTGGAGTCAATCAGACTGTTCCAAGTCTTGTCCAAATATAGAAACTAGAAACTAAAGTGTAATGAAAGAAGAGAAGGGAAGGAATATTTGCACCTTATATGTAACTGCTCTACAATTTTAGATCTGTAGCTTCAAACAAATATGAATCAAAGAAATCAAAATGTGTAGTCCTGCTTTAAAAGATGTAATGCTCAAAATATACCACCGGGTGGCAGGATATTACTATAAAAAGGCTACAAAACTCAAACTACTGAACTGAAAATGAAATTCTTCTAGTAACCCATCCATGCTAGGCAGATGTAACCTACTACTATGTAACTATCACGAAGTAAGAATCTTACCTAACTTAAAAGAGAGCAATAACACTGTCATCTGTTTACTTTATTTTCATTCAGCACATACAGTGATCAATGATAGCAATGTTCAGAAAACTTCTAGAAAAATGTCATGTGGAGATCAAATGAGCTACATACACAAAATACAACTTAAATGCCTCCAACAAGTTATAAACCATTTGGAGATGCCACAGCAAACAGTACAGCAGTCAGGAGGCAAGGTTCCAGAAATGAAGACTGTTTATCAATTATGAGGTCTCTTTGTGCATCTAAAGGCTCATGTTCCAGACTATGGGAGTATTCTATCATCATGAGGCAGCCGATACTTAAATATTGAGTGAGGCTAGGGCCAGAGTAAGCCACAGCTAGAGAATGGAAGAATTCCTACTTTGTTATAGCACTGAAAAAAGATGAGGCATCCTTAAAACTTTTAAGAAATGCATGTAATGCTGCAGTTAGCACAAATTGTTTATGGACTACTTTTTGGGGGGTATGGTATAGCTAAATCTGACTGAGCCAAAATCCTTTTCTTGTGAAGACTCAGTCAAGAATGTTCCAAAGTCATGATAATGTGAAATAAAGCATTTCTTACTTATGACAATTTTGCAACAAAGAACTTAAAGTGCCATTGGAAATATATGTAAAGGAATATTA
The DNA here is from genome assembly GCF_019279795.1 of Protopterus annectens. Lineage (NCBI taxonomy): Eukaryota > Metazoa > Chordata > Ceratodontiformes > Protopteridae > Protopterus > Protopterus annectens. The sequence goes on from NC_056744.1 coordinate 814,436,076, forward strand.
ACACACAAAAATCAAAGACTTCTATTACTGCAACAGGATCAATATCAAAAAGAAAGAACTGATCATCCTGAATCCTTACTGGTAAAGTATTATTTGTTTGCATAGGTAATGTAATAATAAATATCTGCACATGCCTGATAGTGTCTAGATATGCTACATTACATTTCTTGCTGTTTTATATGGAAGACCTATGATCTCTCATGCGCTGTACTGCCATGTATTGAAACATTAAAGCAAGAAGATCATCCATTTCCGGTTGCTGACATTTCAATGCGCAGGCAGAAAAATCCAGAGCATCAAACTACAGAAGCACCACAGAAGGAACAGCAATAATCTTACATTTACAAAACCACAATACAAATAGGAAAATGCTTCCAGGCTAACATTCGTAAAAGTGTGCCCTTCCTCAGGTAAATGTATCAAACAGAAACATAGTTTTAATGCCATATTTAAAACACTTATCTAGGATCACATGATCTTCAAAAAAGTAAAAACTGTAACTATCTTTAAAGCTAAAGATAAAAAGAAAAAAAAAATGTGTCAACGCATTTGATGTTGTTATTAGGAGAGTGCATACCATGGCTTTGGAAGTAAGCCATTTGCTTTTGGGAAGAACAGGTTGTCCAAAGTCAATGAACAAAATCCCCTTTGTTATTCAGAAAGACTAAAACCTCTCCAATATTTCTTTGTCTTGCACTGGTTCATAAGTGCTGATCTCTGCCTTGTTTTCTATGACAGATGCTGCCTACTTGACCTCTTCCACCTCAGAAATACTTCTAATACTGAAAACTTTTTCCAGAGACCTCAGCCTCATCCATTGCATCCCTTATCTATAGAAAATGCTCCCAATACATGTAAAACAATGCTAAGACACTGGCCTCATTTACGATCTGCCTTGACTGGACGTCTAACCAGAAATTTATCCTGAATTAAGCAGTATGATCCTCTTTGACTGTTGCATAAGTTCCTCTTATTATACTGTCTTTGTTGAATGGTTAGGATGCACATGGTCATCCAGGCCAGCTGCCTAGTAAGGGCTTATGGCCAGTGTGTCCCCGTTTGCCTCTGGAAGGTCCCTGTAGCTACTATATATAAGCTATTATATATTGAAACAGGAAGTCCATGCACTTCTTCTGATACTGTTCTCAGGTGATATATGTCACCAAACGTCTGTATAATACCTTGGTCCAATCAAACACAGTTTGTTACCTGTTAACTAGTTAGTTGGTAGTAAGTGGTACACTACCAATGCCACCTGTTGTCACATCACTCTACCCAGGGATAGGTAGCATTGTTTATACACAAAGTTTTGCTGCACAAATGTTGCAGTTGCTCCTAGCATCTTAGCTTGTTGCAACTTCAGTAAAATTCCTGTCTACTTTTTTGCTCTTATACTTGCTGCATACCTTCTGCACCTTATATCTATCAAACATGAATTGCTTTTAAAGGCAAAACCTGCACTCATTGGAACAAGCACCCTAACTGATATGTCATTATACCATCATTTGCACATGTTTGTTCCTTCACTGTTTTTCTTGCCGCTCAGTAATGCTAGCAGGCACTGTAAATTATAACATTGCTGCACGAGTGCTCCATACCGTGCATATCGACTAAGAATACTGACCCGAGGAGGTCGGATTTCCTCAAACTCTAACACTTATTCAAGATGGATATTTTTTTCTGGTTTTTACTTCATTTGGACTACTCATACTTCCAAGGATATGTGCTTTTGGCTTTAGGCTTCTGTGCTCTGTTGTGATCTAGTTTAATGTCCACAAAACTCTCTACCTGTATACTGCAACCCAAACAAACCAAATACCTCATCCATCATCTTATTTCTGTTCTTCTCTCTGGGGACATCCATCCAAACCCAGGCCCTCTACCACACTGAATATAGACCCCCAACCCCACCCCACCCCCAAGCAAGAGGCAAACCCCATCACTTCTCAGCTCTAGATACTCAGAGTCTATGTAACAAAATTCCAAACCTTCATGCCTGGCTTCTACACAGCCAGCCCAATATTCTCTCCATCTCAGAAATCTGGCTTAAGCTCCACATAAAAGATTCTGAACTAACTCCTCCCAACTACCGCATGTTAAGGAATGACAGAACACAAAAAAAGGGTGGAGTGTAGCACTCCTTTATTCAGCATCCCTCTTAGTCACCCCCTATACCAAACTCTTTCCCAAATTTGGCAAGGTAGAAGTGATACCAGCCCTACTCCACCTAAACAAGCATAAACTCATATTTGTTCTCTCCCTCTATATTCCCCCTGGAGGCAATATCTCATCCCTTGAAGATATTCTGTCCTGGGTCTCCACCAACATTACTCATGAAACCATAATCCTGGGAGATGTGAACATAAATTGGGCCACAATCCAATCTCCCATTAACTCACTCAATATTTACTTATATAACTTTATGCAACTAATCAATTTCACTACCAGGCCTTCCAAGAACTCCATTACTGCAAGTATAATAGACTGGATTCTAGTATCCTATCCTCACTACATCTCTGATAGTGGTATTCTCCCAGACCCACAAGCTGAACAGTTCCCCTCTTTTGCCCGCCATCTCCCCTCTTCCATACAACTAACTCACACTTATATTTCCACTCGCTGCCTAAAACCTTCAATTCTGAAACCTTCCCAAATGCACTAAAAAGCAGAAACTGGAACCCATTAAAGAATCTTCCCCTAGATAATGCTGTCTCCTACTTTAACTCTGCTGTCACAAACCTGCTCAACTCCTTTGCCCCTCTAAAAACAAAATGTACAAAAAGTAACCATGTACCCTGGTTAACCAAAAACACCTTAGCTACTATATGACTCCGTGACAAAGCCTGGACACGTTACCATAAAAATAAAACCACTACCACCCTTAACGAATATAAGACACTACAAAATAAAGTCATAAAACGTATTACTTCAGACTGCAAAACCTATTTCTCCACTCTCCAAACCAACCACAACACCAATCCCAAACTATTTTGGAAAGGAATCTCATCTCTCCTCAGCCCAGGGAAAAAAGAAAACCCTTACCCTAACCCAGATGCCTCTAGCATGTACTTAGCCACCCAATTTAACTCTTTCTTTATAGAGTTCATACGCAAGCTAACCAGACCTCCCAACCATACCGAATTACTCGGTTTTTATCGAGTTTTAGGGTCCAAATGAAGGGGTGCCACGATTCCCGAGTGACACCCCTTCATTTCCGATTTTTTTTTTGCTTTTTTTTATGTTTTGAATTTTCTGCGCTGTCTGAGCTGACGTCATCATGTGCGCGATGACGTCAGCTCCATCAGCGCTACCAGCCAGTCGGAATTGAGCTCAAGGAGCTCAAGTCATCATTTCCGGCTGGCTGGTTGTGAGCGGGAATTACAGGCTGTCTTTACTTTTTGAATTACAGGCTGGTGCTGGCTTGCGCCAAGAAGAACTAAACTGTTTTGCTTGCTGGCTGCCAAGAACAGAAAGGAGAAAGCTTTGCCAAGAAGGATGGGCTGCCTGGTTTTGGACATTTTTGCTGCTGCCGCCGTAAATGGACTTTTACTTTGCTGGTAAGGAAACAACAAATGATGTCTGTGTGTATATGATGTAGGGAACACATATTTTGTTTGGGGTGACAGAGTATGACTAGAACTCATTGTTGCCTTTAAAATCAGAGTCGGTCTGATCTCTGGAACATAAAGAATATCAGTGTATATAATTTTAAGAAGACTCGGTTATGAAAAGATTGCAAGATTGTGTTCAGTAAAGACAATAAATGCACAAATGTTCATCAATCTGTTACTAATATCCTGTCAAAGAAAAATATAGTACCAATCCCTGTAGAAGTAGAATTAGAATAATATGAGTGAAAGCAGTTCACTCCATCAGATGCAATTGAATCCATTTATTTTATCATTTATTCGCTCTCAGACTTTAAAGTAATTTGCCAAAATTCGTGAGCGGCTTCTTGATTCGTAGCAGCATCACTCTCGCTTCCATTTATTTTTGCTGTTCGTCGTACTGTAATCAATATTGTTACTGTAATAGAACAAGTCTACGTAACTGGCAGGAAGACTTCCATGTCTGAAAAAATGTATTGCTGATTCAATAAGCAGAGCTGATGCACATTTTAGATGAGTGGATGGCAATAACCTGGCAACAGCATTCCATGATTTTTTTTTTTTTGCCTAGTCAGTTGTTTTTACCAAAGGAGGTAATATGAGTTTTAGCAGTAGGCTTTGATAAATACTTCTACTAAACATGTCTGTAATGCATCACATGACATGAGCAGTGTGCCATACATTTGCATGCTTATCCAGAATTGCATCAGTAATTTCCTTATCAAATGTTTGGGTTCTGTTGACAATTTAGCACAAAAATGGATCCAACATTATCAAATGCTTCTAGAATTCTGTAGTCTGAAGCATCATTTGCATGCAGGTAATAGTCAGGATTTAGTTTCTTTAGCCATTGTGTGGCACTGGTGACAAGCTTGCACAATTGTTGCTAATTTACTCCTCTAAATTCTTTGGTTCAGTTCTCATTTGTGATGCCTTCCATGAAGAACTTGCATAGCTCACCCATGCCTGTGCACATTTTCACTGGGGGTTCTGGTTTGGTTCCATATTACAAATACATGAATGAAGTGAACTGGCATTACTTCATATTGCCCCTAGATGTTGTGCTGCATATAAGTAAGGTAGTGTGTGTATATGTGTGTTCATATCCTGTGATTGGTTGGTATCCTCCTATAGGATTTATTCTGTTGCTTTGTACCCAGTAATTCCCTGAATTGAATTAAGAGTAATCCGTAAATAAATAAATCTATTTGGTCTCCTAGCAAGCTGGGTGGATTATAAATGCTGTATGGGGATTTGTCTAAAAAAAAGAAGCCCCTGATTGAGTAGCCAGGCTACTCAGTCATAACATGAAGCCAAAAAGATGCATCTTTGCATCATTTTGTGACTGAGTGTGACCTGAGTGCTTGTGGTCTGAAATGTTCTGAATCGGGAAGTTTTATAATTATTGGTTCATGCATTTTCTTTCATTGCCTACAGTACAACCTACTGTAAAAATGTTCACTCAAACAATAAATTTAAAATGTGCTCTGTCTAACAATTGTTCTGTATTATACAAGGCATATAGCTTAATAAAGTCAGGAAGGTGTCTCAAAGAAAAGAACACATGTATGTTTCTTGTTTTGTGTGCAAGGGGGCCAATGATTTGAAAACAGCCCAAAGGTAATCTTTATCCACCACTGGCCAGATCATGCATTTTCTTTGGATGTGGTGTGTGGGTTTCAATGCTGTTTCAATGAATGTGAGTTTCAAGGGCAGAGAAGTTTTATGCCAAGTCTATTTTCATCGTGAGACAGTATTGTTTGCTTTATCAGATGTCTGTTAGTGTTTGTGTATTGATGTACTGCAAAATGTAAAAATAAAAACCAAATAATCATTGTAGAAGTAAAGCAGTATGCACACATTAGGGTTTATGGTAAATGGGGCGAAATAGCCAGATAATGGGGCATTGGAGTGGCTGCAGAGAGACTCTGGTGCCATATTTTGGTTGTCTGTTCAGTATTTGTTCGAAAGTTGGTATCCCACAATTCCATTGGAGTGGGTGGGGTTACATACATATGTATGCAAATTACATGTTAATCAGCGTACAGATTTGTACCTATTTTTCATGGGCCTTGTCCAGATTTTTGATGTTTCCAGGTTGAGAGGTATGAAGCTAACACTGTCCTTCACCAACACCTCTGCAACCCTTCCTCAGCCTGCACCCATCCCTTCCTCCCCTAGCATCCCCTGCCTCCAACCTCCACCCTTCTCTATCAATCCCATCTCTATATCCACCAAAAAAACTTCTCCTAAAATTAAAACCTGGTTCCAATGCCCCTGATGAAATGTCCTCCTACTTCCTAAAAGTAGCCACAGAAGCCATTTCTCTCCCTATCAGCATACTAATTAATCAGTCTATCTCAGAAAGCCAGGTCCCCCAGCTCAAGAAGAAAACCTTTATTATTCCTCTACATAAATGAGGCAATAATAATGACATTCTAAACTTTCACCCTATTGCTATCTTATCCCCTATTTCTAAGCTTCTTGAAAAATGTATCCACCAACAACTCTTACTCTATCTCATCAACAACCAGCTTCTTACCCCCACACAGCATGGATTTAGACCCAGTCATAGCACCACCACTGCCCTCCTCTCCTTCCTTAAAACAATTAACAAAGCCCAAAATTCTGGCCATTTCGTATTCACCCTTCTCCTCGACCTCTCCAAGGCATTTGACATTATTTCCCACAATCTGCTTCTTAATAAACTCTCCAAACTAAACATATCCCCTTCCTGTACCAAGTGGTTCTCTAGCTACCTCACAACCAGACAACAAGCAGTCAAATGGAATAAAGACACTTCACCCTTAATGCTCCCACAGGTGTCCCCCGAGGTTCTGTTTTACACCCCCTAATATTCAATATATCCATTAATGACTTCTGTCTAGTCATTCCAAACTCCAGCCTCTTTCAATATGCCGATAATTCTACCATTATCTGCTCCTCCCCTTCTATCCCCATTCTAAATAAGCTTACCCAAAGTGCCTTCTCCTCTACTGAGCAGTGGATGATAGATAACCATCTGGCTCTTAATGCAACCAAAACTAAACTTCTGTTATTCACCACCTCCAAAACTTCCTCTCTAGATAAACCCTCATTCATAATCACCAGCAAAAAAATACTCCCCTAGAAATAGTCTCTGACACTAAACTACTAGGAGTACTCATAGATGATCAACTAAAATTTGACAAACATTTTCAAGTAAATATAAAAAAAACTCACAAAAAACCTGGTATGCTATACCGCCATAATCATTATATCTCTCCTTCCACCAGGCTCATACTAGCCAATACTTATCGCATCCCATCCCTCCTATATAGTGCATCTATCCTCACCAATTTGCAATCCTCACTTAAAACAAAACTCTTCTCTTGCTATAACAAGATATCAATATTTGCGGCAGGTCACAGAGCCATTTCTCATCATTGTAATTCTCTTCACCAACTAAACTGGCTTGAGCTACCTAACTTCCTCACTTATACCCAACTCATCCAAGCACACAAACTCATTTACAACCCCTCTCTTTGTCCCTCCCTAGCCACTACCTTTGAAATGCATGAACCAGAATGACTTCTAAGATCTAATTCCCAAAAAATAATTAAATTGCACAAACCCACACATCCAGCTGGGAATAATGTCCTTCTCTCTTGCATGCCTCTGGAATTCTCTACCATCTCCTATCCGCATCACCAGCATTCTCTCCTCATTTAAAACCTTGCTGCACTCACACCTAAAGTCACAATGGAAGGGCTCCTGTTCCCATCCTACCTAATCCTTCTAATACCACTTCCTACTCTCCTAGAACTATATTCACCATCACTGCCTCCTATAGTTCCACAGCTCTATTGAACTATTAGACCAACTAATTAACAGTTACCCTACTCTGCTACTTTTGTAAAAAAAAAAAAAAAAGTGTTTTTATTGCTGTTTAATGAACTATACTGATGTATTCTATCATTACTTTGTATTCCTATAAGATAATCTGTAATGTATATGTGCAATGTGTACTATGTATTTGTATTTTTCTGGAGCTTTTCTCCCCAGGACTCCATTGAAAATGGACTCCTTGTGGCCCAATGGACTATCCTGGCAAACAAACTGTAAATACATAAATAAATGAATACAAATCTTGCTGCTTTTCCTATATTGTTTCTCCAATTTGTACTCCCCATTACAGTCCGACATCTACAACAATGAGTTACTGCTGTGCAAATTGCAGAGTGCAGTCATCTCATTACATAGACTGATTCTATGGTGTAAAACTAACACATTGTTGCTTTTTAAAGAATTCTGAAGCAGCTTTGAAGAATCTTTTTACACCGAGTCTTTTCCAGATAAAGGCAACCTGCTACTTTGTTAACCTACCATTACTACTAAGTAGTAAGACAGAAACAGTAGTGAGTTCAATGTCCTGATGCAGATACTTACTGCAGCCTAAATCTGAGGAGCATTTGGGGGGGGGGCTGTCTACAAGGACTTCGGTTTTATCCACCTTTTACTTGCTGAAACAGTTATGAGATTAATGCCTGATATGACATGAGGAACAGTTTTAATGAACGTGGTTAAAGGAATTACTACATGATTGTCAGCTTAATGAAGAAATTGGATCACAGCACAGTGAACATAGCTAGAACTATTAACCAACATGAGTAACCACTGCAGTATCCCTACAGTGTCATCATCCCTAGTAAGATCCGACCACAAAGCAGTCACTTTTGAAGTCACCATTTCCCCTGACCCCCCCCCCCCCTTAGCTAAGGTCAAAAAAAAAAAAAAAAACTTCTCCATGGCCAATTACAACTTCCTGAGGGAAGGTATAAACAGCTTCACAGCCCCCTCTCCCTCCATAGGAACTACCACATAGGTCCAAACCTACACCAAAGTACTATATGAGCATTTATATAGCTGCATGGAATCAGGAATACCACACAGGACAAAATCATCCTCCTCAAGGAAGAGTAAACCTGTCTGGACATCTACAATAAATAACCTCTATAATAAAAGGATAAAAATTGCTCTCCAGGACCAAGAAGGAGCAGGTACCTAATTGGAAGCAATCCCTCCTTAGCCTGAACAAGCAAATACGAGTACTAGTGAAATCCTCCAAAGCAAACTTCGAGTCCAAACTGGTCACATGTACTAAAGACAATCATAATGCCTTCTTCACATATGTCTGCAATCTCAAGGAAAGCACCCCGATCTGCTCAGAACTGGTGGTCAAGGACACCACATACACAAATGCTGTAGATATAGCCAACCTGCTGGCAAACAGTTTCAGTAAAAACTTCACCCCTCTGTGCCCCCCATCAGTAAAACAGGACATCTTCAGTACCTGCCCCCTCCCCTTATCTCTAGGTAGCAAGTCATCACTGCCCTCTCTAAGGCAAAAAATACAGCCTCCATGGGACCCAATAACATCCCAGGCTGCATCTTACATGAACTCAGGCAGGAACTTGCAGCACCATTTGGCACCCTATTCAACCAAAACCTGAGTACCGGCTTCATCCCAACTGAGTGGAGGACAGCTACTGTCATCCCTTTGCACAAAGGTGGAGTGTCCACTGATCCAGGAAATTATAGACCCATCAACCTAACTAGTCTGATCTGCAAGGCTATGGACCTCATTAAAAAGGACAGTGACAACCTCCAGACACTTTATCCCACACAGTTTGGTTTTGTCAAGGAGAAGTCATGCCTGTTAAATATGGTGGACTTCTTTGAGACAGTCACCAAGGCCATGGACAAAGAGAAGATGGTGCACACCACCTACCTTGTCCTGGTCAAAGCTTTCGATACTATTCCCCACTCAGGTATAATAGATAAACTCTCTCAACTAGGCATCAATCCATATGTTACCAGATGGATAGCAAACTGGCTCACTGACAGAACCCACCTAGTCAAAATAGGAGAAGCCACCTCAAGTAGTAGACCCATAACAAATGTTGTACTCCAGGGATCGCTCTTGGGGCCTCTGCTGTTTGGGATATACTTCTCAGAGGTGCAGGCCAAATCTAGTGGGCTATGGCTGACCAAGTTTGCAGATGACTGCAAGCTGGGTGCTGTCATCAATTCCCCAAGTGATGTGGACATCCTCCAAGAGGGTCTCACCCAAACAAATGACTGATGCCAGAAATATGGCCTCAGACTGAATGCCAAAAAATGCATCATCATCCCTTTTGGGGAGAGTGACATCCCCAGAAATTATCACATTGATAATAATGTCCTAAAAGCATGCAATCAGTTGTGAGGGACTTGGGTACCCAGGTTAACAGCAACCTGACTTTTGACCACCATATTGCCTCTGTTGTATGGAAAGCTTTTTACATGGCCTACCTCATTAGTAAGGGTATCTTATTCAGGGACAAGGTAGTCATAACATCCGTGTATTCTTCCCTTATAAGACCCATTATTGAGTACAATGCCCCTTTCAGCATGTACCTCACAAAGCACATGCAGCAGCTGGAGAGACCAAAGAGGTTCCTCACCTGGAGAATCCAGGGCCTCAAACATCTACCTTACACAGATAGGCTAAAAGCCCTGTCCCTCCACTCAGTCTCCTACAGACTCCTCAGAGGTGACCTTTGTCTGGCATACAAAGCAATCTCAGACTCTGTCCTGATAGGACTGATGCATATCTGCAAGTCAAGCTCCACTCGAGTAACTCACACAAGCGACCTCAACCTGATCTGTGACATCACTAGGACTTGTTGGTGGGACAAATTTGTGTTCCAGAGACTCCCCCTTTTGTGGAATAGACTCCCCTTCCACATAAAGCACATTACCTCATTAAACCTTTTTAAGTTCAACCTGGATAACTGGGTGGGGAACAGAAAATACACCCCTGGGATTCCACCAATGTCCCTGCTGTACAGTGGCATAGGGAGCTGACTTGTTGGAACGTTGGCTAAATTCTTGGCTAGGTTTGTAAGGGCCTCAGGGCCACTAGCCTAGTAACTTCCTATGATCCTATAATGAATGGCCATTTCCTAGCATTTTACTTCACCATAAACTTCCGCTGCTTCTTGAATTAATTTTATTTGATGCACTGCAAGTTCTGTTTCTGACATCTTGTGCATGAGCAAATAATGAGACTTTGCGCTGCACGTTATTTTTATGCCAAATGCTTTCAAAGTAATTGCTTAGGAATAAGTATTTAGATAAAGTTAATTTAAAAAAATGACAGCCGAACTAGCACTTTTTTATTTAAAAATATTTTTATGGCCCTAGTTCCCTATCTACATATTTTTCATCCATCTTTCCAACTTAGTGGCTTTGGCTGGGATGCTGATTCTAAGGTAGTTGTCTGTATAAAGCATCTAAGTGCTAATCATGGATGTAACAGGCAAGTGTTGCACCACAATGCTGAGCTAAAAGCTACTTAAAGTAGAAGAACAGCAGTAACATGTAAAGCAGCACTATTTGAGCATATAAAAGAGGACACTATGAGAGTGAGCATGGGTGATGGGTGTAGTGTCATGACAGAGTGAGCATGGGTGATGTGTGTACTGTCATGACAGAGAGTAAGCATGGGTGATGGGTGTAGTGTCATGACAGAGTGAGCATGGGTGATGTGTGTACTGTCATGACAGAGAGTAAGCATGGGTGATGGGTGTAGTGTCATGACAGAGTGAGCATGGGTGATGTGTGTACTGTCATGACAGAGAGTGAGCATGGGCGATGGGTGTACTGTCATAACAGAGAGTGAGCATGGGTGATGAGTGTACTGTCATGACAGAGAGTAAGCATGGGTGATGGGTGTAGTGTCATGACAGAGTGAGCATGGGTGATGTGTGTACTGTCATGACAGAGAGTGAGCATGGGTGATGGGTGTACTGTCATAACAGAGAGTGAGCATGGGTGATGGGTGTACTGTTATGACAGAGAGTGAGCATGGGTGATGGATGTACTGTCATAACAGAGAGTGAGCATGGGTGATGGATGTACTGTCATGACAGAGAGTGAGCATGGGGGATGTGTGTACTGTCATGATAGAGAGTGAGCATGGGGGATGTGTGTACTGTCGTGACAGAGTGAGCATGGGTGATGTGTGTACTGTCATAACAGAGAGTGAGCATGGGGGATGTGTGTACTGTTGTGACAGAGAGTGAGCATGGGTGATGTGTGTACTGTCATGCCAGAGAGTGAACATGGGTGATGTGTGTACTGTCATGCCAGAGAGTGAACATGGGGGATGTGTGTACTGTCATGACAGAGAGTGAGCATGGGGGATGTGTGTACTGTCATGACAAAGCCATTCCTTTGAACCTCAAGCAGTAAGAGTGGTATGTGTAATGAAGCAGTGGGTCGCAACAGCTGGGTCACAAAGCAACAGGTGGGGCAATGCAGCAAATCACAGCAGCCAACAAGAACATCAGTGTGGGTGGGAAGACCATAGTGGCCAACCAGTTCATCATATAAACTGTGAAGAAAAGAGGTAGGTAAAAAAGTAGGAAAGCGGTGAACAGCACAAGGGCAACTAATATGGAGTGGGTGGTAAGGGTGGAAGAATGGATATTTTTGGGGAACAGACACCTTTTTCATTATTAATAGAGAAGGAAATATCGGTAAGGTGTTTGGGTGAGTTAGAGTTAGAAGTCTAGGTTCCAAAAGTAGAAAGACAAGCATGGAACCCATACATAAACAAGGGTGATGCATATAGAAACGGTGGTTGGAAGGTGGAAAGCTAAATATAAACTTAGGATAAACAAGTAGTTCTGGGGAAGGCTGGCTAGTGAACAAGGTACAAAGAAAGACATAGAAGTAAGGGTTAACACCAGGAAGGGGAGTGGGTGGGCTGCTAGCATGGTTGAATGCCAGGATATCCTAGAATGTAACAAACTCAGGCATCAATAACATGGAAGGCAATGTTATGAGACAGTGTTTACTGTGACGCCCAGTGACCACGGCTTACTGGTTGAATGGGTCCCCAAATCACTCCAGAAGATACACAATATTCTTAGTGCAGATGTCCAGCTACCTGTGTACCTCAGCAGCTACCAGCTTCAGCACCTACTGATGGGCCCCACATCTGTTGTCAAGAGAACAGCCATATTTCTCTTCTTGAGAGGCAGACACAGCAGGCTCCAGTGCACCCCCGGGTTGCCTCTGGCAGAGAAGCTATTTCTCCCTCACAGGAGGCAGTCACTAAGGGCCCTGGTGACAGTATCAGTTGCAGTAGCTGCAAAAGACTGAGTGAATGCAAACACACCTTCTCCTCATCTGCCTCATCTGGATCTGTACTTGGGATCCACAATGGGAATGGTTTAGAATGCATGCAAATCCCTTTATCTGGAGATCTGCTTCTGCCTTCTGTGGTAGGCAACCATTTTCAAGCAGTGCCAATTAACAGCTGGAAAACAAATCAAGTGCTGTTATATATAAGTGGACAACAGTTACGATAGTAGGACATTACTAAAAAAGATACTTCTACCTCCCACTATTGAAGGAGGTTTGGGTAGCAACACTTCAGGACTATGTCTGCATTGTTTTCCTGTATGGGTGATACAGCATCAGACAGCATCTGAACCAAGCTTCAACGTTTTTAAAGAGGCGATCATAATGTCACACCAAGTGATGTTTAAAGTCACTGAGTATATAAAACTGGAAAAAAAAACTGATCTAACTGGCATGCTATGCTGAATCCCTATTTTTCATGGGTGATAAACCAGACATAGCCACTTAGATTGTCCACCAAGGATTAATATGGTAGTCCCATATACAGGGATACACATTTCTGAATTATGTGGCAAGCAAGGTAACACTGCACAACAGTGCTGCCAGCACTTCCAGCCTTAGTGTATGAGTATAGAGGTCACATGCCTCACCATAAGCAGTATATGCATAGCTCAGACTGCTACGGGCATGATTTATACAATGTGCAGAGAAGTGATTCAAAGATATCAGACTCTCTAGCCTAGTTTGCATAGTTCTTTCGTGTTCTCCCTGTGTTAGCATAATATAAATCACTGTTAGCATCTTGTGCAAGATTGTTTTCAAACATAACAACATAATTTATTGCATATGCTGCAAAAGTGATGTAGCTGAGGAGCATTAGAGAAAAGGGAAAAGTAAAATGTGCTGCTAATGTAACTACTGCACCTCTGCAATGTCTGTTGTGCCTGTCAGGAAGAGGGAGATTTATGCAAGGGTGGGTTACATATGTGTTCCTCAGACAAGGCAAACATGGCAATGGTTCCCAGGATTTATGCAAGGGTGGGTTACATACATGTACTCTTCCTCAGGCAAGGCAAAGATGGCAATGGTTCCCAGGCTTTATGCAAGGGTGGGTTACATATGTGTGTTCTTCCTCAGTCAAGGCAAACATGGCAATGGTTCCCAGGATATATGCAAGGGTGGGTTACATATGTGTATTCTTCCTCAGACAAGGCAAACATGGCAATGGTTCCCAGGATTTATGCAAGGGTGGGTTACATATGTGTATTCTTCCTCAGACAAGGCAAACATGGCAATGGTTCCCAGGATTTATGCAAGGGTGGGTTACATATGTGTATTCTTCCTCAGACAAGGCAAACATGGCAATGGTTCCCAGGATACAAACATGTCAGGGCATATAGGTACCTCATATGTCACATGCAGGGTCATAACACAATCAAATAGTACATTTTCTTTTTTTATTTGTTAATAGGATAAGGCACTGATTTCAAATGTTAGACTTCAGTCTTAGCCTAGGAAATCATTGATACTTGACAAGTACATTTACAGAGATATGTTGCAAGAGGTAAAGTATATATAATCTTACAATTGTTGAGAATATACAGGAATAATCACAACCTCAATAATAACAAACTATCCTCAATACTCTTTCTAGATCTATCCAAGGCTTTTGACATGGCTGACCACAAAATTCTTATAAATACCTTGAATGCCTTCTCCTTAAACCACAATGCACTCCAATTGTTTCAATCCTACCTGCAGGGCAGGCAACAGGCAGTCCTATGGCAGGACAAGCTATCATCTTGCCTACCCATCACATTAGGTGTCCCCCAGGGCTCGATACTAGGACCTCTTCTTTTCTCCATCTTTATCAATGATCTTCATTCAGTCACCCCAGATGCTACCTGCATTCAATACGCGGATGATTCCACTTTGATTTGTTTTGACACCTCACCAGCTACTTTACTCACATTAACCCAAAATACCTTCAGTACAGTGAAAAAATGGCTGTCCAATCAACATCTAATCCTAAACCCCAACAAAACTAAGCTACTCCTCTTCTTCCCCACATGCAGGACCCCCCTGCCATCCTTCAACATAACCGCTAACAATGTTACTATCTCCCCAGAAGCCCAAACTAAACTACTGGGTGTCATAGTTGATAACCTGAAATTTGATGTGCATATCAACCAAACTATCAAAACCATTAATAAAAAATGTGGCTCTCTTTACAGAATCAAACCTTTCCTTACCCAACTTGCTAGAACGGCAATTGCCCGTTCCCATCTACTATCAACTCTTCTCTAAGACTCACCTCTATTTTACAACTTAAACAAAACAAATCTTAATAAACTATTATCCTACTATAACCACATTGCCAGATGTGCTACTGGCACAAACTACCGGACACACCACTGTTACAACCTAAATCACCTAGGATGGCTTGAACTGCCAAGCCTATTGCAGTTCAACCAGCTAATAGTGGCGCATAAAGTCCTTTACCAACCAGAAAATACACCTGCATTAAAAAATATTATCAGCCCCTACACCAGCACCTGGCCACTGTGATCATCCACTAGACTCCTAGTTCAAACATACAAATCCAACTACTCAGATGGGGACACTCTGTTTGCCAACTCTGTTGGAAAAACATGGTACAGACTCCCAGCTGACTTGACCCTAGAACCCTCACTAACTCAATTCAAAAACAAACTCAATAAATACTTCAAAACTCATTGGTTATGTACTTGCACTAACCCCGACTAGTGACCTCTCGATTTCTTAGGTGCCTTTCCTTCAGCTACTTCTAACTTTTTTCTACCACTCCATTTCAGGAAGGGTCAACTGTATAACTGCTGCTCAGTGTGTCTTAAACCTGAATGTAATGTTATGTATATATAACTTTGAAAATAATGTTATGTTTTGTAAAGTGTTTTATAATAAGTACTATTTGTGTTAACTGCTGGTATTGCTTATGACTGTAATCTGCTTGAAACTAGCATTTACTAAATGTTCAATGTGTATTATTATCTCAGAGCTTTTCTACCCGGGCCTCTGCTGAAAATGGACATGTACCCAGTCAGACTATCCTGGTCAACAAATGTAAAATAAATAAATAAATTATACCCAGTAACTGAAATAAGCAAATGTGTAACTTCTGCAGAGTTTTCATCATAGCCACTTACCATGTTATTTTCCTCTGTGCATTGCAATACTTCCCTGTCAGTCCCAGTAATTAACCTGGTCTACTGTGCTTTTTCTTTTCAGTTAATTCACCCTCTTACTAGTTTAGAAAATATTTCTACTTGCATGTGTTAACCAAATATTTGGCTTGTTCATAGGTTCATAAGTTTATGGGTATGTACAAGGCCACCAGTCTGTTGACCATTACAAGCCAAACCAAAAAAATAATATATTCAAAACTCCCATCCAGTCTCAAGTAGGTAATACAAGAAAGAGAAGGGGGAGAATCTAAGGTTGCCCATACAATTATCTAGGGTTCCCTTGAAGGATGTAGAGGTTACTCTGTTTGACATGCAGTAAAAGATTGTTCCAGAAGTAAGAGGATATGTTGGTATGTGAATCTGTCATGCCGGCATGTTTTACTTATCTGTTGATAAAAGCTTAGATCCTTAACTGAGTATTTTACATTCCCTTTGTTGTTTCAAGGAATATGAGGTCAAAGAGAGTTACATCTTTCATGGCTAGAAATAGCTCTCAACAAAGGAGTCTATAATAGACTGAGTAATGAGAGAGGGCTGCCAGTCTGTCTTGATAACTAAGAATTTCAGGCCATTTATCTTTGATCTTTTTAGCCGTGAATCTCTGAAGTGTCTCAAGTTGAGTGATACGTTTAGACAAATGCATTATAAAAGGTGCATTATATTCAATAATGAATCAGGTGAGATATGAGAAAAAGAGAATTAAGATTTATTTGAATCTACTGAACATGTCTTCTCAAATAAAATGAGCCAGATAGAAGGCTTTTCAATCTACTGTGGAGAGATGATGATCAAATGATAAGAAATTATCAACAAGGCCACCTGGCTTCCTTACGACAGTGTCTGATTGGAGAGATGTGTTACATATATGGTATGTGAAAATGTTTTGTTTACCAAAATTAACAGCATTACATTTTTTTTCCACAGATTTAATTTGAGGTCATTTTCCTTGCAACAGCTGTTTGCATGGTCTAACCCATGCTGGAATAACTGTGAGTCCGTGGAAAATCGAATAACAACACCCAATTTACAGTCATCTGCAAACTTAGATACCCATAGACCATTAGAGTTGGACTGAAGGTCTGAGAAATAAAACAGGAGGGGATCCAGCACTGAGCCTTGTGGAACACCATTGGTAATGTTTCTGCTTTCAGAAGTGGCACTTACAACCCTAACCATATGGGTTCTGTTAGACAACCCGTTAGGTACTCACTGAATGACATAAGGACAAGTACATTCATATTTACAACTCAATAATGCCTGGCCAAGGAATAGTGTCAAAGGCATTGGCCTACACACAGGATGTTCAAGATATGCTCTATGTACTGCACAATCACTGTCCACTGCTTCTGTTACTTTTTCAAAGAAATTAATGAGGTTAAAGATGCAGGACCTTCCTTTGACAAATACAAATTGGTGAAGGGCCCAGGTTAAGAGATTTTCAATGTCCATATTAGTGTTCTCTGACATAATATGCTATATAGCTTTTGTATATAAGGCAAGTTAGATGAATAGGTTCATAGTTACCCAGGTAAGTGGTCAGGCCACCTTTGTGTCAAGGCATTATAACAGTTACAGCAGCTGTTTTTTAAGCTTCAGCAATGCAATCCATGGAGAGGCTTAGATTAAAGCACTTAAGTAGGGATTGAAATAGACCATATTTGGCACTAATAAATAGGCAACCTTGTACATTATCAGGACCCATGGATGAGCTGTTCTTAGCTTTTCAGGGGGCTGACATAACCATAGTAATTAAATCATATGGCTGGTATTGTGAAGTAGTTATAACTGTAGGTGGAGCAACATATGCAGTAAATTTGTCAGCTAGAATATTATCAATTTCCTTTGGGTCAGATGGGGCAATATTGTTGTAGACTAACTCTGAACATTGTTGGGCATTGGCTCTCAACTTCCTGATCTAGTTAAAGATTTGTAGTTATTTGTGGTTTTAGTAGCCATTTTAAATTCATACTCAACTTTGAGTTTCATAGTGGTTCCCTTAAGCTCTTTACTCATTTGTTTAAGTGTGATCGTAAGGTAGGTAGAATGAAGCCTCATAAGAATTAAGCAATTTCTTTCTCTTATTTTATAATTTATTTATATGGATATTCCTCCATAGCAGTTTGTTTTTAAATTTCTCATTACATTTGGTGCAAATAAGGACTCCCTAGATGTCAGAGGCATAGACAGCAGCTTTAATAGTGGGATCCATCAGAGGAGGATTACAGCAGAATTTGTTTAGGTGATCAAGTGAAGGATTGCTTTTAAGAAGTTTGTAAACACAGAGGTGTTTATAGGGGAAGTACCAGCAGTTTTAAAGGAAAAGGTCACTACTTCATGATCTGATTTAGCAAGGAAGGCTGATACATACTGAGATATGGAAGAAGTGGCAATATTTTTGAGGAGTTTGAAGAAGTGATGGGTAGGTATAGTGTTAAACAAAGGAATGCAGAAGGTCAGATGGTAGTGGATTTTGTGAAAAGGATGGACATGGCTGTGGTGAATACATATTTTAACAAGAGGGAGGAGCATAGGGTGACATACAAGAGTGGAGGAAGATGCATACAGGTGGATTATATCTTATGTAGGAGGGCCAGTTTGAAGGGGATTGGAGACTGTAAAGTGGTGACCAGGGAAAGTGTAGTTAGGCAGCATAGGATGGTGGTTTGTAGGATGACGTTGGTGATCAAGAAGAGGAGGAGGAGTTTGAGGGTAGCACCAAGGATCAAATGGTGGAAATTGAAAAAGGGTAATTGTGAGGTGAAGTTCAGGGATGAGTTAAGACAGGCACTGTGTGGCAATGAAGAGCTACCAAATAGCTGGGTAACTACAGCAGAGCTAGTAAGAGAGACGGCTAGAAAGGTGCTTGGTATGACATCTGGACAGAGGAAGGACGACAAGGAGACATGATGGTGGAATGAGGAAGTACAGGAGAGTATACAGAGAAAGAGGTTGGCAAAGAAAAAGTGGGATTGTCAGAGAGATGAAGAAAGTAGACAGGAGTATAAGGAGATGAGGTGCATGGCAAAGAGAGAGGTGGCGAAGGCTAAGGATAAGGCATATGAAGAGTTGTATGAAAGGTTGGACACTAAGGAGGGAGAAAAGGACCTGTACTGAGTGGCTAGACAGAGGGACCGAGCTAGGAAAGATGTGCAGCAGGTAAAGGTGATAAAGGATAATGAGGGAAACATACAATCGAGGAGAGTGTGTTGAGATGGAAAGAGTACTTTGAGGGGTTGATGAATGAAGAGAATGAGAGGGAGAGAAGGTTGGATGATGTAGGGATAGTGAATCATGAAGTACAATCGATTAGCAAGGAGGAAGTAAGGATAGTTATGAAGAGCAATAAACTAAGAAGGAGTGCAGTGAACAAAAGACTTGTAAACGGAGAATCACCACACACTTCGAAGGAAAAACCTCAATAAGGTCAAAAACGCTGTTTAATATCCAAGCACAGATACAAGTGTTGGATGTGCTTGGATATTAAACAGCGTTTTTGACCTTATTGAGGTTTTTCCTTCGAAGTGTGTGGTGATTCTCCGTTTATAGTTATGAAGAGGGTGAAGAATAGAAAGGCTGTTGGCCCAGATGACATACCTGTGGAAGCATGGAGGTGTTTAGGTGAAATGGCAGTGGAGTTTTTAACCAGATTGTTCAATGAAATCTTGGAAAGTGAGAGGATGCCTGAGGAATGGAGAAAAAGTGTTTTGGTACCGATTTTTAAGAATAAGGGTGATGTGCAGAGCTGTAGTAACTACAGAGGGATTAAATTGATCAGTCACAGCATGAAGTTATGGGAAAGAGTAGTGGAAGCTAGGTTAAGAAGGGACGTGATGATTAGTGATCAGCAGTATGGTGGTTTCATGCTGGGAAAGAGCACTACAGATGCGATGTTTGCTCTGAGAGTGTTGATGGAGAAGTACAGAGAATGTCAGAAGGAGTTGCATTATGTTTTAGTAGACTTAGAGAAAGCATATGACAGGGTGCCTAGAGAAGAGTTGTGGTATTGTATGAGGAAGTCAGGAATGTCAGAGAAGTATATAAGAGTGGTACAGGATATATACAAGGGTAGTGTGACAACAGTGAGGTCTGCTGTGGGAGTGATGG
>NC_056744.1:814461185-814508685 GCF_019279795.1 Protopterus annectens
CTCCACGCTAAAGGATAACACTGCCCAAGATGCAGAAACCTTTACAAATGCACTCTATGAGCACCTACAAGGATGCATGGATCATGCCATCCCTAGCAAAACCAAGACTCACTCCTCTAAGAGAAGGAAACCAGTTTGGTGGACCCCTGCAATAAACAGACTATACAATAGTAGGAGGAAACTAGTTCAGAAAAAAAGCAAATCCCAAAAAGGAAAGACATCCCTAATCAGTATCAGTAAGAACCTAAGGTCCCTCATGGAATCATCCAAGGCTAACTTCGAAAGAAAAATAGCCAAGGATTCAAAAGATAACCACAAAGCCTTCTTTAGCTATGTTAAGAATCTAAGTGGCAACTCACAGACATGCACTGAACTAGTGCAAAATAGTACAAAATATACTGAACCTACTGATATTGCCAGCATCCTGGCAGATTGATTCAGTGCAAACTTCACCCACCTCTCACCTCCAAAAGGGCCCACAACAATACCAGAAAAGTGTAGTGTCCCAAAAATCACAGATGTACAGGTGAAAACAGCCCTTTCAAAAGCCAAAAACACAGTGTCAATGAGACCAGATGGTGTCACAGGCTGCGTCTTGCACGAACTACAGAACGAACTAACCCCCTACCTAAGCACGCTGTACAACCTCAGCCTCTCCACAGGCTACGTGCCCATAGAATGGTGCACAGCAACAGTTATGCCTCTCCACAAAGGAGGGGCCACAACTGACCCTGGTAACTATTGCCCCATAAGCCTGACTAGCCTTGTCTGCAAGGCTATGGAGTGCATCATCATGAAACTCATTACCAAAGACATTAGGAACCTCCAAACACTTGAACCGACCCAGTTCGGCTTTGTTAAGGGCAGATCATGCCTACTGAACCTGGTTGACTTCTTCGAGACAGTCACCAAGACCATAGATGAGGGAAAGGTGGTTCACACAGCCTACCTTGACCTCACCAAGGCTTTCGACACCATTCCCCACTCGGGTATTACAGAAAAACTCACCAGCCTGAACATAAACCCCTATGTGACGAGATGGGCTGCCAACTGACTTACAGACAGAACTCACTCGGTAAGAATAGCAGGCTCCAGGTGCAACTCTAAACCAGTCACAAGTGGTGTCTCACAAGGCTCGGTCCTGGGACCCCTAATGTTCGGCATATACTTCTCAGAAGTACAGGCAAACACAGGAGAACTATGGCTAACCAAGTTTGCCGATGACTGCAAACTGGGAGCCATAACTGACTCTCCGGCTGACACGGACATCCTCCAAAAGGGCCTTACTGAGACGGACACCTGGTGTCAAAGTCATGGCCTCAAGCTAAATGCCAAAAAATGCATAGTCATCCCATTTGGGAAAAACAAAACACCCATGAAGTACCACATAGGTGGCAGCCCCCTTAATACAGAAGAGGTAATAAGAGATCTGGAGACCCAGGTAGACAGTAATCTCTCCTTTGACAACATACATATTGCCAAAGTAGTTAGGAAATCCTTCTGTGTGGCCCATCTAATTACTAAAGGGTTTGCATCTAGAAATAAAGAGGTTATAGTGCCCCTCTACTTGTCACTCATTAGACCCATCATAGAGTACAATGCCCCATTTTGGATGTACCTCACAAGACACTTCCAACAGCTGGAAAGACCACAAAGGTACCTCACCAAGAGGATTACTGGCCTCAGACACATGCCCTATGCAACTAAATACAAAAGAATAAAACCAAGACCAATCCAAACGAAATAAAATAAAGTCCTAGACATCTGATGAAGTCTAGTCATTAGACGAAAGCGCTCATCTGTGGTGTTATTGGAAACATAAAAAGGAATTTTGTAGTCAAGGTGGTGTCCAGGACTTTATTTTATTTCATTTGGATATGTCCTATGCAGTCTGACTGAAAAAACTCCAGCTGTACTCAGTGGCATATCGCTTAATCAGAGGTGATCTCTGCCTGACTTACACAGCCATGTCCAACTCAGAGTTGATGAACATGCTCCACCTAAAGAAATCCAAGTCACTGCGAACCACGCGCTCTAGTGAGCTAAACCTCACCACAACAATAAATAGAACATGCTGGAGGGATAGATTCCTGTCACAGAGACTCCCCATGCTTTGGAACAAAATTGTAAATTACATCAGACAGAGCCCCTCAGTAACACTCTTCAAGAGGAACCTTGACGAGTGGATGGGTAACAGAAAACACATCCCTGGGATTACTTCATTGGCTCTGCTTGACAGACGATCAGTTAATTAATCAATGGGGCGGCGAAAGCCGACACACTCTGGCTAGGCTTATAAATGCCCTTGGGCAGATAGCCTAGTAGCTACCTATGAACCTTTAGTAGTGTAGTTAATGAAATAAACTGTCTTAGAGAAATTGATAAAAAGGCAGATAGATGCTGTAATTGATATATAAAAAGCATTAAGTTAGACTCCATAATTAATGAAGTATTAAGAAAGTTGGACATAATGATGAATGGTTAAATTATAATATCAAAGAATTTGGTCCAGCTTTCTGTAGAGAGAGAGATGGATTTTTTTTTCTATTATGAAGTGCAACCTTGATGCCCTTGACATATTTATTACCATTTCTTTAAAGCATTCCCAGGACAGGGTCTTACTATGAAGCCATTTTTGTGTAATATATTATTTAATCAGCATGAACATTACTGTTAGTATATGTTAGTTTATATATATTTGGGGAGGAATATTAAGAAGAGCAAAATTCCTGCTGATAATTTTATCACTGTAGCCAAACTCAGCAAAACTACTTTTAAAGTTTCACACATAAGATGTATATTTGCAACTCCAACAAATGTGCAGAGTCTTGAACATTTTACTCTGACAAGATGTATGGTGCTTGTCTGGATGTATGTTCTTGTAGCAATCCATTTATGCTGTCACGCTGTCCAGGCATGGTGGTATGAGAAATAAAACAGCTATGGAATCAAAAGCAGTCCTTGGCTTCACCTGAAAGAATAAAAACCTTATCTCTACCCTGAAGGTATCTCTGTTTAGCTTTTTGAGTACTGAAACACCCAACCCTTTTCAGCCTCTTCCACCTTTCCAGAATGAATGGCCTGCAAAACACTCATGGCAAAGACTTCAACCACCAGTGTAAGATCAACATGTACTAGTATGACAAATTCACAGCTCAGTGCATTCTCTGACTTTGGAATAAACTCTCTCTACACATTAAATAATATAATATCTTATCTACTTTCAAAGCTAGATTTCTACACTTGACAACTGGATCAAGAAACCATACAATCATGCTTGGGGTGTGTGTAAATGAATTTCTTACTAGGAAAAATTAACATACCTCAATACCAAGGGGAGATGCAGCTTTATCCATTGCTATAACTTGAAGGTAGCAATTTTAGTCTATGTTCTATGTTGAATAATGACTGTAAAAATATAAATAGATTTGTGTGTGTGCATATGTGTGTGTGTATGTGTGTGTGTGTGTGTGTGTGTGTGTGTGTGTGTGTGTGTATTTGCATGTAGGTATGTATTTATATGGTTCTACTGCATTATGTCAACACATCACAATGACAATGGCTGATTGACCACAAAAGGTCGACGTATGCAGATGGTTGATAGGTGTGACATACTGATAATCCATGAGAATATTCCCTTTCCCCAGGGACTGTGCAGTCTCACAGTTAAGTATATATAATTAGTAGGGAGTGTAAGGAGTGCAGGGATGCCTGCTCAGAACTTCAACTTAGTTTGTATTTACCATAGTTACAATATGTCGGCTATATAATTGTTACTGAATATAATTGTTAGAGAAACAGAATCCAGAAACAATTTGGTATCTTTATAGATATTAGACAATTACAGATCATGTCTGCTTTACATGTGAAAACTGCCTCCAGAGGTGTAGCTAGGGTGGGGTGAAAGTGGCAGCCACCCCAGGTACAAGATATTAGGGTGCACGATTTTACTCGTCCATGTGCAACTGAGTGTCAGCACTTCCACTGTCAACCTTTTATGGTCATTGGTTTGACTGTCAACATTATGGTGTGTCCATGTAATGCAGTACTTCCATATATGTAATAAAATATTGAAGTACAAAGACAATGAATTAAAAAACACTTATCCAAAAAGGTCAAAATACAAAATGTCAAAAAAAACACTGCTAATTATATACACCAACTTTGAGATCACTCAACAATGGGGAAAGGGAAATTCCCTGATCTCCACAGTTCACGATTGTGTACAAACTTAATGCTTGCAGAAGCAATCAAATACATTTTGATCACTTTTGCCAATTGAAAAAAAGTTCAATATTATAAATGTTCGATTTGATATTTATCAATATATATATATATATATATATATATATATATATATATATATATATATATATATATATGTGTGTGAGTGTGGGTGTGTATGTGCGTGTGTGCGTGTATATATATATATATATATATATATATATATATATATGTGTGTGTATGTGTGTGTGTGTACTGCATTAAGTATCACATATAACAGTAAAGGATTTCATACTAATGCTCTAGTGAGGCATGTGAGTGAGTATGTGGGGACTGTTTTTCTATTTTGGATGTTAGAACAAGTCGATCCCAATCCTGGGGGGGGGCAATGGGAGACTTTCTTGGAGTATCGTGAATTAAGGTGGCAGTTAAGACTAAATGCCAATGTCCCCCTAGATTGAATGACCGATTATCACTGCTCCCCATTTTGAAATTAAGGGCTGCTAAACTCTAATGTTGATTTTACAGTTCAACATTGTACAAAAAAAAAACTATCATCATATAACTCTCTAGCTTCAATTATAATGTAATTATTTTTCAATATTTATTGTATCTATATAAAGGCATATGTTCATATACATATTTATTACTTGTTTACCTTTAGTTACTGGAGTATTCCTCTGTTTTAAAAGTTTTAAAATGTTCATCAGTTGTATACTACCACTGTTTAATTTCAACTTTTTTCTTGTATTAAAAAACAAGTTTTATTTTACATTCTTTGAGGAGACATTCCTTTCAACTCTTAATTGAATTATTTATTGGTTAATTGATGTGGTTTGGTATAGTATAAAATGGAGTGTGTAAGTGATATGTAACAGTTCTGAAGAAGTCTCATTCTCTGAGATGAAAGCACTTAATTGATTTTTGTATGAATAAAAGTGGTTTGATTTCTGGATGGTACATCACATCCATCTTGCCTACACTAGTGTGGACTAAATGTGGTTCGATTTTTGAATCCTTTTAGCTCGGCAGCAGTGGCTTTGTGTGTTTATTGATATCAGATATAACATACTGGAGACACTTGTTTTTTTTTTTTGTTTTGTTTTTTTTTTGTTTGTTTGTTTTTTTTATTTAAGCTCAGCTTATTTACAATGAAATATAAACTTAGGCTTCATTTTTCAAATCAAATTCAAAAGATTTAGTTTTAAGAAACATGCAATTCAAAACTCAAAGTTCATTGTTTAATTTAAAGTTTATTAACAGGAGTATAACAGTCCTTCTTCAAGCAGTTCAAGCCAATGTGCTACAAACAAATCCATTCACATGCAGTTTTGAATACAGTACATTAACAGGATGTGGTCAGGGCACTCACAGTCTCTGCTCTAGGTCCAAATTCATATGATAGGCAAACATCTATTATAAAGAATTTCTCAGGTGAAAAAACAACAAAGCACTGTGTCAGAAGGTGAACCAGGAACGAACGACCAACTAGAATAACTACGTTTATTCCACAAATGACGAAAAACGTGTTGTGAGCGCTTTCATATAATAAAATATTATATTTCATCAGACAAAGATCCAACACATTCTCTTCAATTTAAACTATAAAATAGCAATGTCATCATGATGTAATTTCCTTTATCTAATTAATGACTTTCCAAATCAAACAATACATATTACAAACATCGTGTTCACTAACATCAGTATTTAGAAACTAATATGTCCCTATTACTCTCAGCAGCCTACCTACTATAAACATACATAGATACTTGTATGAAATTTCTCAGGTGAGTTAGATTTCCTGTCATTTGCACAAAGCGTTAGCACATCATACTAGGTATAGATGCTGCTACAAGGTTCTTACCATATTGTGTGCTCTATACATATATATATATATATATATATATATATATATATATATATATATATATACACACACACACACACACACACACAAACAAACACATATATACGGATACATGATCAGTGACCAAAATGCAACATTATCAAAGTCTGTTCATTTGAAAATAGGCACTTCCTGAAAAATAATAAAAAATAAATAAACTTCTTAAATATAACAGCTCTGTAACTGGGGAAGGGGAAACATTCCACTATCTCTGGTATTCAGCAATTTCACAAATATACCAGTCTCTTCTTATTTTGTTCAAGTTATATTCCATTCAATGTCTTAACACATCTTGGAATGCATTTGAACAGAATACTGGTCAGCCACATTCCTCATGTGTTGCCTATATGAACTTAGTTTGTATATAACATAGTTATAATAAGCATTTACACAGCTGTTAGAAAATTAGAATCCAGAAACAATGGGCTATCTTTATAGATATTAGACAATGCAGAACTGGTCATGTCTTCTTTAAACATGTACAAACTATCTGCAGAGGCTTAGCTAGTGTGAGGCGAAGGCGACAGCTGCCCCAGTTATGAGGTGTTAGGGGTCACTATCAGAAAATGGTGATCATTTGATCACGCAGTTACTGTACTCATTTCTGATTGGTCTTTCTGAAATAAATACTCCTTTTGTAGTCAGGACTGCAAATAAGTTGTAGCAAGTCACATGCTACAAATTTAAAGGTAGAGTGATGAGGATCATTTGCTCCAAAACTTGTAAAAATTAGACAAAGCTTGATCCTTATTCAACTTACAGTTGAGGGACACAAGACCAGGAAAAGCCACCAGGTGCAAGGTGAGCCAGCTGCACCTCTACCTGCCTACATGGTACATGGTGTCACTTTTATCATAGAAGTGAAGGAAAATACTTTACTCTGTCCCTAAAATCTAGCATAAATGTAACATATCCATACCCCAATAAGTTATTTTATTATTATGGAACAGCACTATTTGATTTTTTTTTAAATAACGCATCATTATTATTTCAGTATCCTTATTTCTGTTTCATTGCTGTCTTAAGTCAGGGTAAACATATTTTTTATCTTGATGATGTCAGTGCATGTAGCTGGAAGTGTTCTGTATTATGCAGCCATTTATTGCCGTAGCTTTTCCTTAATGCTACTAAGTTGGGATGCTTATATATTGCTGTTATTCTTACAAGTATTTCAGATGACGGCTAGAAACTGCTAAACTCCCTATCAGAGTAATCAAGTTCTTAAAATAGTTTGTATCTACACTTCTAAATGAGACTAAAACAGGTTTACAGATTTCAGAGAATAGGCACTGTGGACCCCCACCACCCAAATGCTGGCTTTTGATAAGTAATGCAGTTGTGGGTATCTAGATTGCTACTTTTGGGAATAGGAGGTTGATTAAATGTTGTCTTATTAATATTGTAAGAAATAATAAGAAAAAGGAGCAGGTTATAAAAGAGGCTAAGCCCAGCACTTTGTTTTACATCTACTGAAACTAAAACTAATAAAGCAAAATTACATTTTATGAATCACTTTCTTGTCACCTGACGTTTCTCGGTTCAACCAGCCCTGCAGTTTACATTAGATTCATTGTTGTTCTTTATTCTGCAGTGCAGATGTAATCACTGCATGTGTTGTTCTTTTGTTTGCAGTGCAGATGTAATCACTGCATGAACTAACTATAGCCAGTACTCCATAAACTCGTGACTCCACTTTAAATAGAATGAACAGCAGTAGCCTGAATACCATCATCAAAACGCATTTTGATTACTTCTTGTCACACATACTGCATGCATCATTAATTTTATACGAAAGATTAAACTTTACAATGAAATTTGTTTTGTCCCTCCTTCCTTTTCCCTTTCTCAAATTAGCTCTTGGCTCATTCCAGAAGGATTCCCAGCAAGGCTACATTACTTGTGTCTCACACTTTGTAACATGAATTGCTCCTATATAAATGTCTAGTATCTGCAAGTAAAATTTAATCAGTTGAAATCAAAGTACAGCTTTTCCTATACCATAACCAATTGTAATTCAGGTCTAGTAATTCAGAATTCAATATACTGCTGTTGTGTAAAAAAATAAAAATCTCAAATAAATATACATTTCATGCAAAGCTATTTCACCCTGTAACTGCGAAGATGTGCAACACATTTTGCAAGTAGTTTTACATTTATAAGTCTACCCCTTTGTTGTTAATAAACCGTACCCATTTAATTCAACTAATAATGTAGCACTGTACTTTAGAATATGTAAGAAACATGAAACAGAACACTTTCTATCTCAAACGAGACAATGAAGATGTAAAAACTGTTTGAATTAACAGTTTCATGTTATTGGAGCTGTTGACTAAAGATGCTGGCTAACTGATAAAGTGAGAAACTAAGACCAGTTTGACAGATGTATTACTTACAATGGGCAGGATTCACGATGGCTTGCATGGAGTCTAAGAGTCGTGTAAGACTCCATGCAGCCATCGCGATCCAGGAACAGCCCGAAATCCCGTGTAAGAGACCAACTAAAATGACTCTTACATGGGCAGGGCGTGGATATGCTAATCACCTCAATTGCAGCTGAAAGGTATGCAAATGAGGTAGATTAGCGATCCACGAAGCTGAAACCAGCCCGTGTAAGAGTCGTGTTAGGTGTAGAAATGTACTCAGTTGACAACTGAGTATGTTACTGCAAATAACACAATGGAGTCATGACAGCTCCAAATAAAGTGTGCATATGCTGCAGTCAGCATGCCAGTGGCCAAATATGTGGCCATTGGCACAGTAACCCGATGCAAACATGAAATAAAATACTTTTTTTTTCTGCGATTGGCGATGTTTAAACGCAGCACAGCCCCGTGCAAACGGGCTGCGCTATATAAAACATAAAAATACAGGTTTGAAACCCACAAATGTGGGTTTTATGTAATGCATGGATTTGCAATGCAGGGACTAGCAGACCAAAAACAACATGGCCACCGTCTAGTAGTTGCTAAGGGGGGAAACTGAGTGTAAGACATGTAACTAAGCATTAGTAGGCAATCCTATGTAAATGAGTGGTAGGATAGTGAATCACAATGTCACATAGCAAATGAGCACATTCCGTGTAGTGTAAGAGTTAGATAAGGGGGAGTAACAGAGTAGGAGATAGGTGACATCACAGGGGGGAATGTCAGGAAGAAATCAAGCTCATTGGAGCAAAGTGGTATGTGAAAGATGTCAATCACACAGCATAAAAAGAGGAGTGTCAACAGATAAGCATGGGAAAGTCAAGAAATGGAAGGTGTACACTGTGGCCAACACCAAAGTTTCTTGCTGTACGTGCATGCGCGCGTGTGCGAGCTGGGAGCCGCGAGTAAGACAGAGTGCGCGCGTGTAAGTCAGAGTAAGCATGTAGGAGCTTGTGTAAAGATATATAAACCTGTTTGCGCTGGTGTGCGCACTTTTTAAACTGAATAAGCAGATTCTAGTCAGTGTAAGCATGTGTGCACGCATGGTAGCCACTGTGAGCGTGTTTTCGCTGGTATGCGTGCTGCTCCCCCCTGAGGAAACAGAAAGGAAAAAGGAAGCAGAAGAAATAGCAGGAAACTAGCAGGGAATACTGGTAGAGCTAGCAGGTGAAAACAATTAGAAGCAGGCAATTACACAGTCAGAATACTAGCCCAGCCCAGCACTTAAAACACTGCAAACAGCATTGCAGTATGTTTCTCTCAAGAGACACTGCAAGACAGGAGTAAGCTAGTAGAAGTGAAAACTGAAAAAGCTACACTCAGACCAAACATGCTAGGGGCTGCCATAGCAGTTATAAGGAGACATAGGAGACTTGCTGAGGCTGGTGACAATGCAAATGCTGCCAGACAACCCACAGTGAGGAGACGGAGAATAGTGTACAGGCCCAGGGTCACCTACCAGGGGTTACATGAGCTGGAGATAGTGGAGCGCTATAGAGTGGACAGAGACCTCCTGCAGCAAATTGTTGAGCTGTGCAGGCCACGCCTCACACACAGAACCAACAGAGGGGAACCCATCCTAGTGGAAACCAAGGTACGTGTTGGCCTAAGAATACTAGCAACAGGTACCTTCCAGAGATCAACTGGTGATATGATGGGGATATCACAGGCATCAGCCTCCAGGGTTCTGCACCAGTTCCTGGATGCCATGTCAGCACATGTCAGTGATCATGTATATTTCCTCAATGCCCATGAGGTATTGGCCAGCAATATGCGTCTTTTCCAGCAAATAGCGGAATACCCTGAGGTAGTGGGTGCAATAGACTTCACGCACATACGCATCAAAGTACCAGCCGGTGAGCGGGGTAGGGCATACATTAACCGCAAGGGCTTCCCCTCCATCAACTGCCAGGTCGTGTGTGATGCCCAGGGCATAATAATGAATGTGTGTGCTGGCTGCCCTGGGAGCTACCATGATTCCCATATCTGGCATTTGATGCAGCTGTACCAGACATTTGCCAATGGGGACATCCCACATGGTCACCTAGTGGGGGATGCAGGATATGCACTGGAGCCGTGGCTGATGACACCCATCAGAAACGCACACACACCTGAACAGGAATGCCATAATGAGGCACACGCACAAACACTTAATGTAATAGAGCGTGTGTTTGGGCAGCTCAAGTCACGGTTCCGGTGCCTGGACACATCTGATGGAGCCTTGCAGTACTCACCAACTACATGTACCCAAATTGTCATGGTATGTGCTATGCTACATAATATGATTCTGTGAAAACAGCTGCAGCAGGACCAGCATAGGGCCGGGACAAACAGCCCCCCCACCATTGCCAAGGCCATCACAGGCAGAGCGTGACTCGGAGGAGGAACAACCTGAGCCTGCCCCAGTAGGCAGAAGGAGGCGTGCCCAGTATGCCCTGGCCTTGGCAAAGAGGCAAGGCATAGCACATACACTGGCTCAGTAGGAATCCTGGGAATGATACCCCTCTCTGACTCACTCATATAGTAACAGGGATGCCTAATATGACACAACCTGCTCTCAAACATGTACAGGGAGTGTAGTATGTGCATCTGACAGAGGCAGCCCTGCAGCACCACCTGAGGCATGATTGCCATGTGTTAAGCAATGTAACACCATCTAGTATATGCAAACATGAAGACCCTGCCTAACATCTCACTCTCACCAAGCATAATGCCACACTATGAAGACAACAAGATCAAGTACAATAATTGGCTGAGGTATTGCTGTTAGCAAGGGGGAACACATGGCTGACAGCCTGGGCTGACATGCCAAGCAAAACATGATGCCCCACCTGCTAGGGATGGCACGCACCCAGCACATCTGGCTGTGTGGATA
Source organism: Protopterus annectens (assembly GCF_019279795.1). Classification (NCBI taxonomy): domain Eukaryota; kingdom Metazoa; phylum Chordata; order Ceratodontiformes; family Protopteridae; genus Protopterus; species Protopterus annectens. Next base: position 814,472,614 of record NC_056744.1, read on the forward strand.
CTGGCAAAGGCTGTTGTCACCCCCACTGTGCCTTGAATAGGTAAGGCTGGAAACACAAACCCACCACCATAGGTAGCACAAGGGATAACAACCTGGACGTAATGCTACCCAACGCCAGAAGTCTAACCTGCAATGTGCATGCAGACCAAACCCACCACAGCATGGAGAATGGTAATATGTGTTATGTAACAGAAACCTGGGTCAAGGTCCAGAAGAGCACCCTAATACTACCAAGTTATGCCTCATACCATGCTCTACAGCTCCAAAACATGGAACACATACATGACAATAGGAGTGTGGCTATCAGTAATTATCAAGGATAACCACACCCCCAGGTTGGTACCACAGCAAGAAGCAGCATGGATTACCCATGGGCAAGTAACACTGGGTCAAACTGTGCCCCTGTTTGAAGCCTGCTACAGACCACACTCACAAACCAGGTACCCCAGCCCGCCTTCCTGAAGACACTGCAGTGTATGAATGTATCAACAAATACCAAACAAGGCACACACAAAGTATGACATAGGTGGCAATCCATTATGTATGGAAGAAGTAATCAGGGACCTAGGGACACAAGTGGACAGTAACCTGTCATGTGACACTCACATTGCCAAGGTGGCCAGGAAGACCTGCTATATTGCCCATCTTAATATGAAAGGATGCACATGTAGAGCAAGAGAGGTCACTGTGCCCCCATACTCTTCCCTTATCAGGCCCATACGTGACAACATTGCCCCAGTTCGGATGTACCTTACCTTACACCTGCAGCAGTTAGAAAGACCCCAAATGTACCTCACCAACAGGATAAAGGGTCCAAACAGTGGACAACTGCAGCCTGGCTGACGAATCCACAGCCCAATTCAGAAGCATACTGCCCAGTCAGAGGTGATGTATGCCTGATGTACAAGGCCATGTCCAATCCAGAATGAATGGACATGTTCCACTGCAGAAACCCCAAATCCAGCAGAAACACCACAGTGAGATATCTGAAATTCCACATATAGATAAATCTGATGTGCTGGAGGGACAGATCCATAATCCAGAGGCTCCTTACCCTCTGGAACAGAATCCCAGTCCATGATAGGCTGAGCTCCACACTCAAACTCAACAAGAGAAATCTGGTGAAGTGCATGGGAGATAGTAGGTGTACACTGGGGGGCATCCCTGTGTCACATCTAGTAAAGTAAACCCTACATGGGCATAATATGCACATTGCAAGGGGTGTCGAAACTCAGACACAGTCTGTCCGTGCTCAAACAAGGCCAGGGAGATAGCCTAGTATGAACCTATGAACCTATGACGATACAAATTGTGCAGGACACAAAGGATTATCACACAGCTGTCTTACCTGATGGTAGGAACCATGGTGATAATCCACAGATATGCTTTGCAGCACTCTAATATCACAAACAATACACCAAACCCACACACATTGTCAACATCCTACCTAACAGATCCCTTGTAAACTCCCCACCAGCACCTAACTGCCAAATATCTATCCCAGCAGAGTGCTGGCCCCCTGACATTGCAGATGCTGAGGTAACAGCCAGCATCCACAAAGCACAGCACACACAGCATCAATGGTACCAGATGGTGTCCTGGGTTGTGTCCAACAAGTGCTGTAAGAAGAATGGAACAGCAAATAGCAGTACTGCGCACTATCAGTCCTACCACAAGATATGTACCCAAAGAGCAGTGTACAGCAACAGTGTTCCCTCACCACAATGGGGGTGCCTAAATGGATACTGCAAACTATCACCCCTCAACCCTGACTATCTAGGTTGGCAAAGTAATGGAGAGGATGATCATGGATCCCAGGAATAATGTGATTGGGTACCTACAGACATTGAACCCTACCCATTGTGGCTGTCATAGGGCAGATCCTGCCCCTTACACATGTCTGACCCATGTGAAATGCGCACCAAGGCCATTGATGTGGGGAGTGTGGATCACACAGCCTATCTGGACCTTGCTAAACCCTTCTATACAATACCCTAGTTGGCAGTACAGATAAGCTCACCAGCCTAACTATAAACCCCTATGCAAGTAGATGGGTTGCAAACCAGCTCAAGGACAGAACTGACCTGGTCAGACATGCTGCAGCCATGGCAGACTGCAAACCAGGTACAACTGGCATCCCACAAGGCATGGTCCTGGGACCTCTCTTGTATGCTATATATGTCACATAGGTACAGGCCAACATGGAAGGAGTGTCTGAACAGGTTTGCAGAGGACTACAAACTGGCCACCATATCGGACCCTCCAGCTGACACAAGAAACCTACAAAAGGCACACATAGAAACACACAAGTGGTGCCACAGCCATGTCAACAAGCTAAATGCAGAATAGTGTATAGTCAACCCCTGTGGAAACACAGTACATGGCCAGAAATTACCACATAGGTGTTAACCCAGTAAGTACATCAGGAGCAATAAGAGACCTGGGGACACAAGGTGATAGATATCCTGCATGTGACAACTTTGTGTCTGTAGTGGTTACAGAAACATACCATATACCCACCTAATCATGAAGGTAAGCACAGCTCGGTTAGGGTAGGTCAATGTGCCTCTCCAGTCATCCATCAGCAGCCTCACAATTGTATACAATGGACCTTCAGGGATGTACCTTAGCAGATACCTGCATCAACTGGAAAGACCCCACAAATAACCCACCAGGAGGATCGCAGAGCTGTAACAGATGCCATGTGTCGCCTGATTAAACAAACTGCAGCTCCACACAGTGCCATACCACCTGGCTGGAGGTGAACTGTGCCTGATGTATAGAGCCATGACCAAGCTGGTATCAATGGACATTTGGCACCATGTAAACTCTGAATGCTGGTGACCTATGCAGCTGACAGGCCTGAACCCCAGCACAGACATAAACAGAACATGTTGTACAGATTGGTCCATAACTCAGAAGCTCACTCCACTCACGACTAAACTCCCACTACAGGTTATCCAGGGAGTCCCTCATTGACTGTCATCCAGAGGAATCATGATGACTGGATGGGAGATGGTAGGTGTACCCTGGATATCACCTGTATGTCATGGGTAGACAGAGGCACAGCACACTAACCGTGACATATGTCATGGCAAAAAGTAAATGTGTGTTGAAGGACAAACACTCTCTGACTAGCATTACAAATGGACTAGGGCACATGACCATTGTTTGTCACTGTCCACACAAGTTGTGGAATACATTAACAATGTCGAACAATCATGTACTATGCTGTCCATATCTGAACAAAATGCAACATGGTCATATCTGCACAACTGGCCCTCAACCAGTCTGGTGTGCTCACTATAAATATTACAAGCAGTGATAGGACTGAAACCGATTATACTGTCCACCACAGTGAAAGTACTGCACCAGTACACTATACGACAATACAACTGTGTGGTCAGTAGGAAAGGATGTTGACAACTGTATGCAAACTATCCCATGGCGACCCTGCAGGCACAGCATAATGCCTGTTAGGTTCAGACACAAAGCAGTTGGACAGTAAGAACACAACCTGATGTCCAACAATCAACTGTACATGTGAAATATAGATGGCGTCCACACACAAACACAAATGTGGTGGTCCACAGATCCCAACATAAGCAAAGGTCACACTGGGCATGCTCGCACACTTAGATAAATGAGATGTCAGTCAAGAAGCCATACAAACTATGAACTGGGCATGCTCACACACTTAGGCCATGTCACAGTTCAGCAGTTGCACACACATATCAGGCATTTGTATGTGTTAACACAGGAACCTCCCACAATACAGACATCTGCTCAGTGCACACAGTGAAGTTACAACAGAGACATAAGTAAAGTACTAGATCCCACTCATATGCAAGCATCTCCCACAGTACACAAGTTGTTTATAGAGATAGGGAAGGCTATGGCAATAAAGACCCACAAACAGTATATGAGCAACAGATACTTGCATCTGACAGGTAAACATATGGCCGTAGAGTGCAATACTAGACTGTTGTCCCTAGGGAATACAGAAGGCTATCCACAGTGTATTTGGCATCTGCCTCCACAGTACAGTAGGCCACTGTGCCTGTGCAAAGTTAATGCATAGATATGCTCTCCCCTGTACTGATGGATAGTAACAGATGTACATACCTCTTCATACATAATGATGTCAGCACACTATACATATGTCAGGAGCAGAAATTATACCCAGTAATGTGAATAGCACGCTCTGCTACTGCGTCTCTCACAAGTGTCATAACCTAGTTAGGTAGGGGTTTGAATCCTGCAAGTGCTCAGTGTGTGTGTGAATGTGTGTGGGGGAGTAGTGTGTGTGCAATTCTATGTGTAAGAGAAATGTCCCTTTTGGCAACTATTACTACACAACACATGCTGCATATTCCACTGTCTAAACACTGATGATGTCAGCACCCTATAAGTACAGCAGGAAAAAGCAATCCTACCAGTAATGCAAATAGCGCTCTCTGCTACTGCGTCTCTCACAAGTGTCATAACATAGTTAGGTAGGGGTTTGAATCCTGCAAGTGCTCAGTGCGTGTGTGAATGTGTGTGGGGGAGAAGTGTGTGTGCAATTCTATGTGTAAGAGGAATGTCCCTTTTGGCAACTATTACTACACAACACATGCTGCATATTCCATTGTCTAAACACTGATGATGTCAGCACCCTATAAGTACAGCAGGAGAAAGCAATCCTCCCAGTAATGCAAGTAGCACACTCTGCTACTACGTCTCTCACAAGTGAACTAACATAGTTAGGTAGGGGTTTGTATCCTACAAACGCCATGTGTATTTTTGTCACACAGTTTGTCCATGTGTGTGGGGTGTTGTTCCCAATATTGCACGACATACATTATATCAGTAATGTCAATGCACACATGATGTATGTGTGCCACCTACACATATGTACCTGTGAACTGCAATAGTTCCCATGTCCGAAGCCTGCCTCATGTGAATACATGGAATATGCATCAGACAACTGTATGACTGTGGTGTTCTGTGCAGGGGCTGCATGTGGTATGTGACTATACAGTGTGGGTTGTAGATGGTGTCATCCCACCAGCGAGGGATACATGACTGGTCTGGAGCATATAGTCCACATGTTGGTGATGAACAGGTGCAGCATGTTGTCACCTCTTGTGGGAGTGGTAACAAGTTGTTCCATAGCAATGCAGGGAATGAATGCTAAGAATCCTTCAGATAGGGTCTTGGAGCTAGAGTAATGCTCACACTCTATGTTTGGGTAGTCGCAGTCCACCCATATAATGGTGTTTGCAGAGACCGTCATATTCCCAGTGTTGTCAGGAAGGCCAAGTGGGTTTCCTGGGTATGGGAGGGTGGTGTGTGCCAGGCTATGAACCTGAAGGCAGTCTAACCCACTGTTAGTTGTACATGGATAGGCTCTGATGCTTTGTGCTGTGCCACCAACCTGGGGGTGTGTGTATCTGAGGTGCCTTTGGATACATCCCCCCTGTTCTGGTTTGGTGCATGTGTAGGGGACGACAAGCATGGTATGAGGAATGACCTGGCAGTGATGGTGTGCACCTGGGAAGCCTTGTACCAGGAGTCTGTTACTGCATGGATATTGCTGTACCCCATGCTAAGGACAGTTTCCACTGCATGCATCTTGAGGTTTACACTGCTGCTGTTGAGTAGCATTTCTATTAGTGTCCTATCCCGTGTGATACCTGTGTAGGTAGCTATGTAATGACAGCCTTGCATACAAAGCCACTATGTGTGTAGCAACAGCCTCTGCCAATATACAACGGCCCATGGGTGACAGGTGTAAGCTGTTCCAAGCAAAGCAATGTGGCTTGTCCAGCATGTAATCCCACATTGACAGGCATTGGATCCCCTTTGAATGTCACCGAAACATACGTTAATTGCAGAAACTGATCATCCTGTCTACATATTGTGGCATCATTCTTGGTGAGGGTAAGATGCTACTCAAGGTCAGGGTCATACCAGCCTGTGCCACAAACTCAGAGAGCCCCTCTATGTCCCCTAACATATAGTCCAGGGAGGTGCATCAGAGGTCATACACACTGGCACAGACAATGACTGAGTCATACTTCTACATGCCTTGGAGTGATCGGTATGCTTGTGTTATGTGATGGATCATAGTGCCCGATGGGCAGCTCAGCGTGACCTTCAACTTGTTCAGCCTGGTGAGCAGGACCTCAGTGTACCTGATGATAGAGGTACCTCATACAACTGTAGCAGGTGTGTTGTCAAGCCGTATGGCCTGTGACTGTTTGGCACACAGGCTTTGTGAGCTATGTGTTGCACATGCTCTGCTCTGGCTTAACGTTTGCTTGTGTGTCTGCTTTGCAGGTGTCAGCTGCTCAGGCAGGATGCTATTCTGAGAGTCCAATAATGTACCTGTGTGTTTCTGTGTTTGGATTGCGGTCGTGGCAGGTCTATGGGAGACCGGTACTGTATTCACTGCAGTATCCCACTCCACCTGACAGGGAATGCCAGTGCTGAGTTAAGAGAGCTTAGCCCCCAGTTTGGCTATGTGGTTGCATCTCTCACATGTGTTGTAAGTGTATGGGAAGGGGAGAGGGTTGTCTGTGTACATGAAGCAGCTGTAACATTGTCACATGACTCACAGATTCACCAACTGGACCTGAGAGTATATTGACAGGTGACCTTTGCACATGCTACCATAGCGTTGTGAATTGCATACTAAGTAACGACACATAGGGCCAATGGGGAACAAGGTACTCAAGGTGACTATGTGAGGGTGTAGTGCTCCTGATTTGTTAGTGCTGGCACATATGAATGCTGTCTTGAGCAAATGCGAGGTAACTCATATGCAATGTGTTACAGGCAAGCTACATGCATACAGGACAAAGAGTGACGTTCTGTCAAGTGAGACATGGACATCAGTACAGTAAGCAATACAGATGTCACTAGGGATCCACAGAGGCACTGTAAATCTGCACTGCAGGTGGAATCAGTGTTTCAGGAACATAACAAGCACACATGCATACAAACAAAGCTATAGTCAGCAGGCCTGTTTGTAGACTATGCTACAACAAACAAGGTGTACGACTTCCAGTAGGTAACAGTGCATATATGCAGGCACTATAAGCCTGTAGCCAGACATTCACAGGTCAGATGGGCTGGGTCCAGCCACACCCCCCACAAGTGTATAGACCACGTACCTTCGTAATGTTGAATAACTGGCCTGATACCCAAGTGCTCATACCTGTAATAATACACATGTCAAATAACAGACACTGAGCCCTCACTCAGCAGTTCCAGACTTAGTATGATGTATGCTACCTGTCCTGGCACCACAGTATCCTTGACATGTATGGACACTCTCCCTCCTGTCATAGTTAGTTCTGTGTTTTGGTGCTGTCATGCATGGTATGAGGTGTGACCTTGTAGTGCTAGTGTGCTCTTGTGAGCCTTGAACCTGTTGAGTAGTACTGCAGAGATATCAACATCCTCAAACATCCTCATTGCAGAGTCAAGTGTGGACAGCATGCAACTCGCAGTTGACATGACCATCATTGAGTATCAATATGTACATTGTCGTATCCCCTGTGCTACCTATGTAGGTGGCCAATCCTTGACAGCCTCACCACCAGTATGCAAAGATATGCAGACAGTACACTGTGGTAATTACTATGGGTGTACAAAACAATACAATGACATTCATACTGTAACTGCATCAGGCATGCTGGTATATACCCACAATGATATCATTACACTGTACTGTTGTCAACATCATACTATTACAACACTTCTATGTAGTCACCCTGTGCATCAGCACCATGTTAACCTGTTCCTGCACTGATTTTACAGATTGCAGGAGGTGGCACAGTTTCATCATATGCACAGGGTGTGTACCTGGTATGGCTGAGTCTGCCACTGATACAACCAATTGACATGTCTGTGTGTGTGTGTTGGTGAGGGACAGCAGTACAAGATGGGGCAAAGTTGATGCAGTGTGTGCGTGTATGCGGTAGCCATAGGTGTTATCACTTTACGTGTGTGTATGCATGCACACAGTCCCACCTCATAGCTGCCATATACAGGTGTTTGTGGACAGCCACAGACTGTACCTACCAGGTCATACAGATCACTGTCTGTGGCCACAGACACGGTACCTGTGCCTGGCAGGGGTGCTACGGACCGTATCAGGTATTAAGCCAGACTGGGTACTGTCATCAGAAGCAGGTGGTTGGTGACTGGAGACAGGTCCTTGTTGGGACTGTCCAGCGCCATGTGCACGTGGTCTCCTGGGGCGGTCTGATGACAGCACAGACCCAGCATTGCTGGGGCTGCTGCTGGCACTATGTGAGCAGCCGCGGGCCTGTTGTCATCCGCGATTGCTGCCAGCTGCTGCTGTTGCTGGCATACGGCCATGTCGACGCCTCAACCGTCCACCATTGCCCTGGCTCATGGACATGTAGTTGTGGAACAGATCTAATGTGTCCCCCCAACGTCTGTCAAAGACCTCGTTGAAGTTACGGATGGCAGCTGCAACATCACACATACTGTCACTTATAGCTGTGCGACATGCTCTCAGCTCCCTCAGACCCTGTCTGGTGTATCGTTCCATACGTGACTGTGCCTGCATTACAGCCCGAAACATAGCTGAGGTTGAAAGACCTCTGTGGGCACGTCTGACAGGGGCGGTACGCCCACGGATGCTCCCACGAGAACCCCTGGACGTCTGACTGTGTGGTACCATGTCAGGACCCTGGCCATGGCTGCTGTATGGGGATGCAATGTGCCACCGATACCACATTACCCTTGTCACTGCCCACTGTATCCTGTCCATCACCTATGGACATTGGTGACAAAGGATGTATTGGCAGGATGACTGTGTGCAATGATGGGGTCGACAGCTGTGTAGTGTCAATTGGCTGACCAATTACGGACCCTGGCACACCTACCTGTGCCATTACACAGGTATCATCATTATCACTATCCACAGCAGCTGATTCAGGTTCCCTGCTGCACAACACCAGAGCAGCACCAGAACCTGTGGGAGTAAGACAGGAAACACAGTTTACAATGTGTACACAATGTCATCACTGATACACACATGCACACATGCACACATGCACACATGAGCACATGGGCACATGCACACACCTCAGTATATGAGATATCAACACACAGACACAAACACACCTGCAATCAAACACATAGCACTACTGCTTCAGCCTATTATTACTGTTAGTATCAAGAATATTGAAGGTAATGGTATTACACACTCACCAGCATGAATAGGCTGCCTTGCTGTTACACCTGAGGGACCTGCAGAAAAGAGACATTTATTGTCAGTGGGCACAACTGTGCCATTGATACTGTGGGCATGATACAGTTCAGTAGTGCAACAGTTAGCTTCCACAGGTGTACTGCTGATATTGAGAATATCACTCTTGCACAATAATTACCAAGATTACATCTACAAAATGAGGATACACCTCACACATGCATAACCTAACAGTGTACAGAATGGTCAACTATACACATGGCATGTTACCTGCATGCTCCATGTCCTGCTACTGGGTGGCTCCAGCCTCCATCATTACACATGTATGCTGCTGCTGTTGCTGTTGGGCTGGAGCCACAACACTTAGGAGTAGTCCCTCCAGTCTGGTGAGGGGGGGATGTCTAGACACCCCACCACCTGTGGCAAGCTGCTGCCTGTGGATATCCGACGCATGCTGATGGACAATTCTAATTAAATCACTGCAGTGATGGCGTACCTGCTCATATGTCCGGTTATGTGTGCCTATGTCATTTACCCGACGGACCAGGTCTTGCCACAGTGCAGCCCTCGCCTGCTGGTTCTGGCTGGTGTGGGAAAAGAGTACTGCGAAATCCCGCACCAGGCTCTGGTGTATCTCTTCCTCCTCTGCAGCGGAGTAGACAGGGTTCCACTGGTGAACCATAGCCCTGAAAAGGAGAAGGAAAATATGTCAGCAATATCTGTCAGCAAACAATAGCACACATAATACTCGACTGCAGTGATATAACTTAACCACCATATATAGCATCTGTCTGTCTATTGGGAGATACACATGTAAATGACCAGATATCAGTGCTCATCCGACAACTGTGCAACAGTACCTGGCACACTCCATACGACAGACTAGTATACTGCAGCAGTCAACATACTGGTTGGGAGGGTGGCCTAATGGTTAAGGTGTTTGCTTTACAAACACAAGGTGCAGGGTTTGAGTCTCACAAGGGATAATTGGCTAGGCTTAAAATGGCTCGCAAGGGCAGTTAGCTTAGTACTAACCTATGAATATGAATAATACACAACCTCACACTGGGGGTTTGTATCAAGGTACTGTATGGGGAACATTATCAGCCCATGCACTGCACACAATGCACATTACATATTTCACTGGTAATGCACACTACTCTTACTTGCCATAACCCTACCTACACCACAGTGACATACAGGGTAACACAGCACAACATATGGCAATGTAGTATGTGTTGATCGCAATACCTCACACATCTGTCTCTGGCCTCACACCAAAGACACACACTACCATGACAGACAGACAGTCAGGTGAGCAATCACACCAGTACACAACATGTACCCAGTCACTGGCACACTCATTCCACCTCACATATTTCATTTGCAATGTGTTCATGGGTGTGCATTGTGTCTTAGGTAGGTAGTGTGCTTTTGGCCATGGGCCTACAGCAGGATACTGTTATGCTACCCTGCCCCTTGTGACACGTGTTATGACCGTACCTGCTCCTAACAAACAGTTAAACAGGGTGACTCATATGGCATATTACCTATCTGCATAACATTCAGCAGGGTATGTCTGACATCTACTCATGGGAAGCCTTGCTTCTTAATTCTGTGTGGTTTACTACAGGGTATGTCATATCTGTGGGTAGGGTCCTGTACCTCCACCATGTGCTCTATACTGCAGTGACAAGGATGACAGACATAGGTAATTTGTGTTGTGTATGTTGGAGGTGTTACCATGGTTGTTAGACAACTGTCATGGGTGTGACCAAACTATGTATATCCAGCAGTGGTAACCTCTATGTAGGTAGTCTGTGTGCGCTCTGTGGTCTTGTCAGTCACTCTGCATAGGTATTGTGTTTGAGTGCATTGACACAGTTACTTGCATATGTCTGTGTCCTTCTCCATATCTGTAGCTGTCATGGGAGGTTCATACCGTGTAGGACATTGTGGTGTGTGGAGGGGTACAGTGACCTATATGTCCATAGCTGACACACCATGTCCGCTGACACATTCCATGTACAGGTATTACAGGACTAGTGTGCCACTGTGTATATCAATGGGGAGCCTATTGTACACTTGTTGCCCCTGTTCCCCCCTGACACATGCAGTGGTGGGCAGGCATGCACATATGTGGTGGTTACTGGTGTCAGTGTTTTTGAATGGGGTATGGTACTCCAGTATCCACACTGGTGTTCACTCCATGCCTTTGACACCAGGCACCTGTTGCAAGACATCTGCACACATGTGCCTCACACAGTATATATGTATGTATATATATATATATATATATATATATATATATATATATATATTGATATATTTATATCTGTATATATATATATATATATATATATATATATATATATGTTTGTATATATGTATATAATATGTATATATAGATGTAGATATATACATATAGATGTGGGGAGAGTGAGAGAGAGACAGAGGGAGAGTGAGAGGGGGTGGGACAGAGAGAGAGAGATAGTCATATACAGACATATCTGTTGTCAGTCAGATCTATCTGTATATGTATATGTATCTACATATATCTATATATGTATGTGTGTATTACATATATCTGTATGTACATATTCTACCAATCTCGATGTCTGTGCAGTAAGTGAAACCTGGTTCAAGGCTTCTGAGAGCACACCAGCAATACCAGGCTATACATCGTATCATGCTTTTTGGCCCCAGGACTTGGGACAAAACAAAATGGGAGGGGGGGTGTCCATATTCATGAAGGACACCCACACCTCCAGGTTAGTGGCAACACATGAAGCATCAGAGACCATCCAGGTGCAAATAACCATAGGCAAACCTGCTATACAACTGGTAGCATGTTACAGACCACCCTCCCAATCTCAGGAACCACAGTCAGCCTTCCTGTAGACATTGGAGGATATGAATGTCCCACCACACACCATCTTATTGTGAGACTTCAACTACCCTAACATACACTGGGTGCATTATTCTAGCCCAAACACCCTAGCCCAAAGGTTCCCGGAATTCACTAAGTCAAATGCAATGGAACAGCTAGTCACCTCTCCCACAAGGGAAGATAATATACTAGACCTGATCATCACAAACATGGGGACAATGTGCTACACACCGGAAGTATACCCCTCACTAGTCACATCTGGCCATAGACTAATCACCCTGGATATACATATCCCACCTCCCCCACAACACAAAAGACTACAGTGGGAAACCTCTCACATGCTGACTTTACACTTCTTAAAACTGAGTTGATATCCTTTAAGCCCACTGGGCCAGTGGAAACCACATCCCACAATGCAGACTCCTTCACATATGCTTTCTACGGACATCTCCAAGAATGCATGGATCATGCAATCCCAAATAAAACCAAGACCCTCTCCACCAAGGGCAGGCGTCCTGTCTGGTGGACCCCAGCCATGAACATATTGTATAACAACAGAAGGTAGCTACTGCATGGCAGAGCAGAATTCCATAAAGATAAGGCATCTCTGATCAGCACTAGTAGAAAGATAAGTTTTGTCATACAAACATGCAAGGCCAACAATGAGAGGGAGTTCGCTATGGACACTACAGATAACCACAAGGCCTTCTTCTGCTATGTTAGACACCTGGGTGGAAACCCTCAGATATGTTCATAGTTAGTTCACAGTGACAAAAGCTACACTGAACACACAGATATTGCCAACATTCTGGCAGACATGTTCAGTGCAGATTTCTCCCCTCCCTCACCCCAACATGAGGAATTACTTATCCCAGCTGACTGTAACCTCCCTGTCATCTCAGATGGCCAGCTGAGAACTGCTCTCAGCAAAGCTATAAACACAGCATCAATGGGACCCGACGGTATCGCAGGTTGCATGTTACGTGAACTCCAAGAGGAGCTAAACATGCACATAAAATGCTATTCAACCATAGCCTTACTACAGCATATGTACCTGGACACTGGCATACAGCAACAGTAGTCCCACTCCACAAAGGAGGCACCTCTACAGACCCTGGTAACTACCACCCCATAAGCTTAACCAGCCTGGTCTGCAACGCTATGGAAAGAATCATTATGGAACTCATACACATAGACATTGGGGACTTAGACACTTGATCCCACCCAGTTCGGCTTTGTAGAGGGCAGATCCTGCCTTATGAACCTGGTTGACCTTTTCAAATCAGTCACTAGAGCCATTGACGAGGGCACAGCAGTCCATACAGCCTACCTGGACTTGCCTACGGCTTTCGACACAATACCGCACTCTGGCATCATAGACATGATCAACAGCTTAAATGTAAATCCATATGTCATAAGATGGGTTGCAAACCGGCTAATGGATAGAAACCCTACAGTCAAACTCACTGGTGCCATGTCAGACTCAGAGCCAGTCACAAGTGGTGTCCCACAGGGCTCTGTCCTGGGACCGCTCATGTACAGCATATATTTCTCAGATGTGGAAGCAGACATGGGAGGGTAGTGGCTGACAATGTTCAAAGATGACTGCATACTAGGCACCATAGTCGATACACCAGCTGACACATACATCCTACAGAAAGGCCTCACGGAAACCGACAACTGATGCCGGAGTCATGGCCTTCAACTGCATGCCACATAATGTATAGTCATACCCTTTCGGATGGACAAGGTACCCACATATTATCACATAGACAGTAACCCACTGAGTACAGACAAAGTAATTGGAGACCTGGGGACACTAATCGATACTGACCTCTCATTTGACACCCACGTTGCCAAAGTGGTTGGATAAACTTCCTACCTTGCCCACCTTATCATGAAGGGATTCACATCCAGATCAAAAGAGGTCATTGTACCCCTAAACTCCTCCCTTATCAGGCCCATGACTGTGTACTATGCCCCATTTGGTATGTACCTCACCTGGCACTTGCAACAGCTAGGGGGACCCCATAAGTACATCACCAGGAGGATCAAGGGTCTCCAACAACTTTCATATGCTGCCAGACTAAAGTAACTCATGCTCTATTCCATAGCATACTGCCTACTTAGGGGTGATCTGTGCCTGATGTACAAGGCCATGTCCAATCAGGTATTGATGGACATGTTCCACCTCATACGATCCAAATCCATCAGAACCACTACAGCTACAGATTTAAACCTCAGCACACATATGAATAGGACATGCTGCAGGGACAGATCCATAACTCATAGGCTTCCCATACTGTGGAACAGGATCCCAGTTCATGTTAGGCAGAACCCCTCACTGACACTCTTCATGTGAATTCTTGACGAGTGGATGGGAGATCATAGATTTACACCAGGGGTCATCTCTGTGTCACTACTAGACAGAGGCACAGTAAACTAATGCTATTATGTACGGGGCTCTTCACTGTGTCACTACTATACAGAGGCACAATTTTCTAAATCTATTCTATACACTGTCTGCAGATAGCCTAGTACTAAACTATGACACTGTGAAACTATATATGTCTATGTATTTCTACATCCCTCTCTATCTATGTATACACATATGCATATTTTATATATATATATATATATATATATATATATATATATATATATATATATATATATATACATACATATGTCTATATACATACATGATATATATATATATATATATATATATATATATATATATATATATATACTCCTTTTAGTTCCACATATGTATACACACAGTAACGTACTGATGAACATCCATTACTGTACAACCTACTTGTACATTGCACTACAACCTACATTGCTATGTGCACATAGCTACCTTCACATACATATGTATGTAGAGCCTTCAGTGACAGCTGCAGTATGTCCCCGGCCCTATGCACATCTTCATATACATAGATACAGACCAATAACACATCTGGAGGGTTCACAGTATGTAGACTATTATAGTAGTACTTTACATTACCTGTGTTTGTTGCAGCTGTTTGCGTAGGCTTGCAGTTACTTGGCCTGCTGTCAGCCTCTTTGTTTTGTTGTTACTGTTTTATTTTTTTTTTATTTCTTTCTTTCTCTTTCTCTCTCTCTCTGTCTCTCTCTCTCTCTCTCTACCTCCAGAGGGTGCAATGAAAGTATTGCATGTGTGGACTGGGAGTACATGATGATTTTGTAGGTATCTGCACATGTCCATGTGATGGCCTCTGCACTAATTGCTAGCCAGCATTTACTAATTGCATGCAGCCTGTTGTGTAGTGATTGCAGTTCTCACTGTGATTACAGGACAGTGCTATAAAAATGTCTGTTAGGTAGGTGTAGCCCTTTCAGATTATCAGGGTGGGGACCATGCTGGTTTGCTGTGGACACTGTTCTGTGAATGTAAGGGTTGGTATGTCTTTCATATTTCAGGCTGTGTTGTAGACACTGCAATGCATGTTGTTCTGTAAGCTGAGTATTCCTTCCTCCAGTGTCTTCTTCTCCGTGTGTATGTAAACTGACACCTACGACTAGTAATACTGTGTATATGGGTATGTGTGCTTTCCTGTGGGGATTGTGGTGTAACTGGTATATAGCAGTGGCTCTTGCAATCTGTTGCTATGGCTTCAATATTTGGCCTTTACATTCACTCCTTTTATGCCTGCTAGGTGTCTTTCCTGTAATGTGTTGTTATGGCTTTCCTTTTTTCCATTTACATTCACAGCTTGTAATGCTTGCTAAATCTGTTTGGGCAGCAATCCCCTATGTGTTTGTTGTGGTAGGGTGTTACTGCATGCAGTGTGGTCTGGCCATGGTGTGGGCCTTGACACTTACAAGGGTATTTGATCATGCTGCTGAGCAGGCCTCAGATACTCTCAGGTGCACCTTTTATCAACCTCATGGAATGGTACATATCAGTGGGATACTCAAATGAAATATTCTGATATTCTGCAGTTGTGACTGTGGATTATTTCAAGCATATGTATTAGTACATCATTTGTGACGTGCAGGTGGTGCATACCTTCAGTCATTCATAGTTACCATTGCACGTGTAGTTACACCTTTCTGCCTACTGTTAGTACATTTGACAGGGTATCAGTGGGGCACAGTTGACATTTGTTTTCACATCAGGGACATCCCTGTAACTCAGTCACAGTTGCTATGTCTGATCTCTTAACTATTCAACTATGGCAGTGTTTATCCTGCTCTGAGTATGTGTGTGGCTTGCCAGATGCTACTGTCACATTATTACCTAGTAGCTACCAACTAGCATGACTGTTTCTCATCACACAGTACTATTTTACAAATCCACTAGATTTGACGGTAAATATACATGACATGCTTTGTGTACTAGACTTGATATATTCCTTTTACATTCATTCCTACTATTTTATGATATATTTCTTTCAGCACAATGTTCTTGTATAGCAGTCATGGCTTAGTGATAAGTCATGCAGACTAGTGTTTTCAAGGTCCTGGGTTTGAGACTGACGGAGGTATTTTATTTTGCTGCTGAGAAAACTACAGGCCTTGTCATTCAGAGTGACTAAGGCACTTTTAAGCAGTTGTAAGCTGGTTAGCGCTGGTTTGCGCGGAGGTCACGCATGCGCACTGCCACTTAGCTTCTTGCACACACGCTTAGCTAAGCGCACAGAAGCGCACACCCGCTTACTACTGCTTAAAAGTGCTTACTGTCATGCACACCCGTGCTATTCTCTTTTAAAGAAAAGAAAATGGGGAGATAGGAAAGTGGTGAAAAAGGTGGCACAAAGAGGGTAGGACAGTAGGAAAACAAGCTCGGGTTTTGCAGGAGGGATATAGGAAAGGCCCATAGCTGCCCATTTCTTCGTCAGCAACAGCTGTGCATATGTTTGTAATTTGGTGTGAAATTTGAAACCTTCCACCCCTGAGAGAGGTGTGAGGACAACAATAATATTTGTTGTACAGCCAATTGTAATTTGCAGTTTACATGTCCAGCAGATGTGTGCAAAATGGGCAGCTATGTATAGGGCATAATTTTTTTGTGGGTACAGAGTGCCCTTTTTTTTTTTTTTTTTCAGGTGAGAGTGGTATGTCAGGTACAGGAAGTCGGTATAGCTGGGGAGGTAGGTAGGGGAGGTTAACGGACAAGACAAACAAGATGCATACAGAGGTGGTGTATGACACGTGGGGGGGGTTACACGATTGACGGGGATGGATGTTTGGATATCTCGAGCCCATGAGCCCACAGATGGCAACAATGGAACTGAGATCCCCACCCATGGGCAGTTGCCACTGTGCCTTCACTGCCCAGGACGGGGCTGTGCTGGGGGCTGTGTAGGACGGGCAGCAGGCACACCCATGAGTTGTGCCACTCGTGCCTCAAGCTGGCATAGGGGCCCAAGCACAGTGTGCCAGATCTCCTTACGCACCACAGTCTGGACACTACGGAGGGTGAGTGGATGTTCTCCTCCGGCCACACTTGCAAAGGGGGGACGAGCCCCATCCCCTGCAGCTCTTCCACCTGTAGGTGGCACAGGGCCACCGGAGGAGGGTCCAGCCTGGGCACTACTGCCAGGTGCACTCGCCAGCTGAGGTGGGAGAGGTGGGTCCGCTGGAACCCACCTTCCCTGTCGTCCTATGTTTTGCATTAATAAGTGACAGTTTGGGTTAGTAACATGCAATACCATTCACAATTAGTTGTAACAGCATGCATTAGTATTCCCATTAACCAAAGACCCATAAATTCAAGCCGTTGAACAGCAAGCATAACACATGCATAATTTGAAGATCAATACACGTTCCAACAACATGCAGGGTTGAGTGATGGCAACAGGCCATCAGGTTTGGATGTATGAACAGGGCACATGCATTAACGTACATGCAAATATGTATGAACCAACAGGACAATTGTCCAGGGGACTTAATTGTGAATACACATACCAATTTCATGTGGGATGGATTATTTGTGGTTATAGGGTAGGGTGAAGAAATTTTCATTAACAACTTCAAATACCTATACATATGCTGTACATTTCTACTAGCTGCAGATATATACACACTACAGGTCTGACTACAGTTTCCTATGTGTAAACTTATGCATGTTGGTGATAGGATTGTTACTGCTACATCAATATACATTTCATTTTTATTCATACACATTCATATCTGGCTCTGTTCAGCTACATCATCCTGCTACATTTGCTTTATATGGCTCTAGACAACTGTGGATGTTTTGTATTTCATACAACCATACTATTTGTATATTGCAAACTGAGAGCAACATATACAGATTTTGGGACACACATTCCAGCTTCAGTACTTTTTTCAACACATGTTGCTGTTTGGTTGTGCCTATCACATTCATTTCATTCTGTACTGACTGCAGTATACTTTATTCAGGAGTTATTACTACTTTATTTGTGGATTCATACCTCTTTCTCACACTCTCTCACTTGTTTTATGTTTACAATTCAGGATGGTACTTAATTCCAGGCTTTATTGACATGTTTTACTTAGTTATAACAATCCTTTCCAACAGTCTCACTTGCGTCATGTTTCAGAATTTAAACGGGGATATATTTCACACATGTGTTTTACTCAGCTTCTGGAGCTGTACTTTTCAGCCTGCTGCAGATTATGTGCTATTATATTACAGGTGGAACATCTTTATTTCAGACTTGTTTCATTTTTATTTTTGGATTACAGGCTGCAACACACTTATGTAATCAAACAATACTAGCAAAATCTCTCTTACACTGTTACTTGCACTTTTTATTAATAAGTGACTACACTGCACTTTTTTGCAAGCTGTCATACTTATATTTTTTTACAGTTACAGGGAGAGAATTACTAACCTGCCTGGTGGCGCAACCGCACAAGCCTATCAGCATCGGCTCGATGATTCATGGAATGGACACCTGCAGCTGTAATATAAATGAAGTAATATTGGAATACACATCTCCATAATATCAGCTAGGTTAATTTCTTACATAAATAATTACATGTAACTTACTCAGTAGTGGGGCGTTGGGCATTTGCCGGGCCTCCTGGATCCAACGGTTCAGTTGGTCCTGCTTCCATCTCTTCAGGTCCGCATGGTGGTGACGGACTTGTTCATCAGTCCTTGGTATTCCTGTGGCACTGGTGAGATCATGTGCCAACCGGTGCTACGCCTCAGCCCTATATGCTCCCCACAGGACCTGGCCCTGCATGAGTTGTGCCTCATGATCATGGACGAGGAGCCAAACCATATATTTGGACTCCTCAACGCCCCACCTCTGTGCTCGGAAGCAACTACCCTCTCCTACACTTGCCATCCTGACTGCAAATCGGTTCCACAATCAGTTATGCTGTGTATTCCCACCTATGGGTGTTATATATGCCGTTTTTCCCGCACTTATCTGTGATTGGCCATTTTGGAATTGTATCAGCTTCACAAAACCTGCTTTGTCATGCTTTTCTTTCCATTCATTCCTATATATATGCTATTACTGCATTTTTAAGAGCAACTGTCCTGGCTTAGTGGTTCAGTACTTTGACTATGGTGCATGGTATCCTGAGTTCGAGCCTGGCCATTGCTTTTTATATTTTATGACTGTCTACACAGGCTGGGAGGTGTGTCTGTGTAAAGGCAATTTTGATACAGCTTGCTCAACGTTGCCCGTTGGTTAGCTTGTTGGCGCGGTGCGCAGCTCCACGCAAACGGATCACGCTGGCTTACGCGCTATTTAGCTGTCAGCACGGATATTATGCTCAGCTCAGCTACAGGCACACAGTTTCAGCGTGTTAGAACTCTTCTCAACCCCGGGCACTCATTCTACACCTGGTAAACCACTACTCACCTACGGGCACTCATTTTACAACTGTTAAAACACTGCTCACCTACGGGCAGATATACTCAGCTTGTTAGAGTGTAGCTCAGCTATGGGCACTTCTGACATTAGTTCTTTTTTTTTTCCACACATTTCTTCATAACACATGGCCCATTTTATTACATTTTACATAAAAATAATTTTATACATGTACATATATGTCAGGAAATTGTTTCGTGCTTATTTCACTAAAAATAAAAATTGATGTTGTTGGGGGCTCGTACCATGACTGCCTCCTCTTCAGCTGACGTCTCTACCACTACGCTATTGCTTCTTGGCTTACTTTGCATATTTAGTTCTTCTATGCTTTTCCACTGACTGCTTACTGTGGCTAAGCGACGGGCACGCCCACGCAAACGAGCGCACTCATGGGCAAACATCTTTAAAACTTATAAAAAAATATATAACATGCTCATTTTTACATTTTATGTTGATAGTCTGTGGGGGCATGTGCTGTGTTGTGTTTATTGACATTTACACGGACTCTGTCATGGGGGTTTACTTTCGGGACTTTTACTCTTCTGGGGGCGTGCCCGTTTGCAGGGCTCGCCCTACGGACACACCCCCTACTGTCTTACATGGACCGTGTTAGCCTTAGGTGTGAGTCAACATGCCCTCATGCATATGCATGGCATGCTGACGTCACACCGTTTAACTGCAGCCTCCGTGTAAGCCTTGTAACTCTTAAATGGAGGCTTCGTGAATCCTGCCCTATGTCTTTGTCCATAGGATGTCAAGATATGCCTTGGAAACTGTCTTGCTGCTTTCCGCATATGGTTTACTGATTATGATGGTAATAATAATAATAATAATAACAATAATAATAATACATAGAATGTGTCTATATTTTGAAACAGTCTTAAAAAATGTCTGTCATAAGACTGATATCCAAATCCCGCCCCCATCCACGAAAAAGGAAACCTCAGTGAAAAACTTCTCCAAAGATAATTTTGAGCTTCTAAGGACAGATGTAGCAAGCTTCACATCATCCATAGAAATGGGGAATGGGAGTATGGCTGCTGAATCATACACCAAGGCACTGTATGAGCACTTACACAAATGCATAGATAAGGCCATACCAAACACAGCCAAGACGCTCTCCTCTAAAAAAAATAAGGAAGCCAATCTGGTGGACCCCTGCCTTTAACAAACTCTACAACAGAAGGAAATAACTGTTGCAGAAAAGGGTGAAGTCCGATGAATGGAAAAATTCCCTTGGAAAACTCAGGAAAAAACTGAGATCCCTCATCAAATCCACCAAAGCTAGTTACAAAAGCAAAACTGCTACAGATACCAAGGACAACCACAAGGCATTCTTTAGTTATGTAAAGAATCTGCATAATGATACGCAGATTTGCTTTGAGCTACAACACAACGGCACTACGTATACTGAACCGACTGATATTGCCAATATCTTGGCAGAAAGGTTTAGTGTGAACTTTACTCTCTCCTCACCCCCCCAAAGGGCCCATCCACATACCTGAGGAATACCAACTCCCTATTATCATGACTGCTCAAGTAGAAACCACACTGATCAAAGCTAAGAATACAGCTTCCATGGGACCAGATAATATACCAGGTTGTGTCCTACACGATCTACAAAAAGAACTGGCACCACACCTGAGTGTTCTGTTCAACAACAGCCTCAGTTCTGGCTTTGTCCCCATTGAATGGCACACTGCTACAGTCATCCCACTCCACAAAAGGGGTGCGACCACTGACCCTGGGAACTACCACTCCATCAGCTTGATGAGCCTAATCTGTAAGGCTATGGTACTTATTATTACAGATCTTATAAATAAGGATATAGGGAACCTTCAAACCCTGAACCCCACACAGGTTTTGGGTTTGTGAAAGGCACATCATGTCTGCTCAATCTGATAGACTTATTCGAAGCTGTCACCAGACCAGTGGATAAAGGTAAGGCTGTCCACACAGCCTACTTCAATCTAGCCAAAGCCTTTGACACTATCCCACACTCTGGAATCATTGATAGGCTCACTAATCTGGGCATTAACTCATATATCACTAGATGGGTTGCCAACTGGCTCACTGACAGAACCCACACAGTAAAAGTAGCTGACTCCAAATCTGACTACTGGGCAGTTACAAGTTAAGTCCCACAGGAATCGGTTCTGGTTCCTCTCCTGTTTGATATCTACTTCTCTGAAGTTCAAGTCAACACCAAGGGACTCTGGTTAACTAAATTCGCGGATGACTGCAATCCGGGAGCTATTAATGATTCTCAAGGTGATGTGGACATCCTACAAAAAGGCCTAATGGAAGCCAATGACTGGTGCCAAAACCATGACCTTACGTTCAATGCCAAAAAATGCATAATTCCCTTTGGGAAAAACACAGTGCCCACAAACTACCATATTGAAGGGAACCCACTTAACTCTGAAGGTGTTATAAGGGATCTAGGGATACAGGTAGATAGCAATCTCTGCTTTGACAACCACGTCGCCACTGTAGTTAGGAAGTCCTTCTACATGGCACATCTCATCACAAAAGGTTCTCATCCAGGAAAAATTAAGTCATTATCTGTCTCTCTCTCTCTCTCTACTCGGCCTTCATCAGACCCATTATAGAGTACAAGGTCCCATTTGGCATGTACCTGACTAGACACTTCCAACAACTGGAAAAGCCACAGAAGTTCCTCACTAAGACGATCTTAGAACCAAAAACACATGCCTTTTGCAAATAGACTTAAAAAACTTAAACTTTACTCAGTCTCATATCGCCTACTTAGAGGCAATCTCTGCTTGACATACAGAGCCATGTCTGACTCAGTTTTGCTAGACATGCTTCATCTGAAAAATTCCCAAGTCCTCTGTGCTACTCATTCCAAAGACCTCAACCTTATCACCACATTAAACAGAACCTGCTGGAGGGATAGGTTCCTAACCCAGAGACTTCCAATACTCTGGAATAAACTCCCCATTCACATCAAGCAGAGCACCTCACTGGCCCTCTTCAAGAGAAATCATGATGAGTGGATGAGAAGTTGGAAATTCACCCAGGGATCACTTCAATCGCATTGCTAGATAGAGGCTCAGGGAACTAATGTCTGGCAAGCCAGATAACTGGGAACACTACTGGGCTAAGCATGCATTGGCTCCAGGGCCGTTAGCCTAATACTTACCTATAATCCTATGAACCTATAATTTCAAGTTAGCAGAATGTAATCACACTATTAGTGAACTGGGGAGATTTTCACTTCTTCCTGAGGTGCTAGTGCCCCTGAGTTATTTCCATTACCTCTCGTCCTTTCATTCCAGTCAGCTTCTCGCTCCTCATCCCAGTCCCTTTTGACGTTAGAGCCTTCTCTTATTACTGCATACAGCTGATTATGGTGGCCACCAGAAGTTTGTGCTGTTTCAAACTGTTTTACTGGGGACGACTTTGCAATCTTTGATTCTACCTCAGCACACTTCCTTTACTAGGAGGAAGTCTGCCTGTGTTGATGTTGACCACTTCTTATGTGATCTTGGGACCGTCTCTCTTGGCATCCATGTGCTGACCAACATTAAATATTGTAGCAGACAGAATGTCCTCTCTTTCTTTAGTGATGTTGTCCTACTCGTGTGGACCCAGGCAGATCTCATATCCTGGTCCGTCTGTCCCAAGATGAGCATTCAGGTCTCTCAACCCCAACACATGTTGTCCAGCTTTATTTAGTAGGTCCTGCAACTGCTGCCTGAATGCACTCCTCTCATTATCACAGACCTTCTACAGGCCACAGATTGAGATTATGAATACTGCCCTATCCTTACATGGGAGTCTACCAGGAGTTTGTCATTAATTCTGATGACACCCCTTACTGATTTCAAAAGATTATCCTTCAGTACAATCACCACACCCGTTCTAGTTTGTCCTACCCTTAATTAGTAGACTCAGGATCCCAAGCCAAGTGGCTTTGTTACATTGGCTCTTCCATCTTGTCTTCTGGATACACAAAATGTCCAGCCTCCTCCTTAACATCATGTCAATGACTTCCAAGCCAGGTCCTGACAATGAACCTATATTCAGCGTAGCAATCCTCAGTTCATGCTATGCAGGTTGACTGGTTTTACATCCAGCTTTTGCACAACAGTATCATTTGGGTATGCCAAGTTAAATGTTTTCATTCATCCTCATTAATTACCTCTAGGTACCTTGATGTTCATTTATTGACAGCTTATTATTTCCTTTTTCAATAAATGCTTTACATTTAATAACAAAAAGTAGTTATACATGCAGATGATGACAGTAGTCAGATAAAGTTAAGTACCTTGAATATTTTTTATTTATTTATTTATTTATTTTACATTTGTTGACCGGGAAAAAATCCGACTGGATACATGTCCATTTTCAGCGGAGGCCCGGGGAGAAAAGCTTCACATATACGTTGGTT
Organism: Protopterus annectens; assembly: GCF_019279795.1. Classification (NCBI taxonomy): domain Eukaryota; kingdom Metazoa; phylum Chordata; order Ceratodontiformes; family Protopteridae; genus Protopterus; species Protopterus annectens. The sequence goes on from NC_056744.1 coordinate 814,497,003, forward strand.
TACATTACAGGAGAGTAAGATATCACAATGGAATACAATTGGATCAGCTCCAATATGGAGAGGAGCAAGATCAGATAATGAAGTAGTACACTGGTTATACTATATACAAACAGAAAAAATGGAGATTAACAATACACTTGCTTATATAAACATGAGAGGAACACAAAAATCAAGTCATTAAGTCAGCAATTGAATAAGCAATGCAGAAAGTTAACATTATTTGATTCCAATTAGAGAAGTAAAGGAGAGAAGGATTCTTGGGTGAAGACATAGGAGGAGATAGAGTACTTAGAGAAGAAGGTAGTAAGGAAAGAAATTTTGAGACAGCTATATGGGGGGGGGGTTAATCTGGATGTGGGGTAGGGAGGAGAGAAGTTTTTAAGACAGTTATATAGAAGGGGGTTTAGTCTGGATGTGAACATTGGCATAGCCAGTGTGACTTGAAATATAGGAATAGACTTTTTTTAAAGTTATGTAAGGAGGTGATGGTGGTTTTACTAGAGGGAAGGGTGTTCCATATTTTGGCAGTGACATTAGTGAATATAGCATCCCCACCTGAGTTATTGGATTTTACTTTTTGGATAAGTGGTAAGTTAGAGGAGCGTAGCCTGTTTAGATTAGTATATGGTATAATTAGGTTCTTGAGTGCTGGAGTTTTATCCGGATATTTCAGTATTTTAAATGCTTCGATAAGTTGGGATTGTTGTAGGAGGTTTGGAAGTTCTATCCATCCTAGGTGTTTTTGGTATTGACAGTGGTGGGTTCTATATGGCAAACCCGTAGCAAATCTGGCAATGTGATTATAAGAACATGAGAGTTTATTCAGCTCAGTTTTATTAAGCTTGTTGAATACGGGGGAAGCATAGAGGAGTGTAGAGAGTAAGTGTGTGCGCGCAATGGTCACTTTTGTTGTGGGAGTGAGAAAGGATTTGATTCTATATAGTGACCCTAATTTCTTATTCATGGATTTAATAGTGAGATTAATATGGGTATTAAACTTGAGTTTATTGTCAATGGTCACACCTAATAGTTTGGTATGGGGATCTGGAGTAATGATTGTCCCGTTGTTTGATATGATGGTGAAGGTAGTGTTAGGAAGTTTATGGGTTGGATGAAAGAGTAGTAATTTTGTCTTATTTGGATTAAGGATTAGCTGACATCCTGCTAGCCATTTTTCAACTTCTGTAAAGCAGGTTTGGGTTTTAGCTAGAAGTTTAACTATAGATGTATCCGAACATACTAATGTCGAATCATCAGCGTACTGTATGCATTTTGCCTCGGGGATGGATTTATGGAGGTCATTGATGAAGACAGAAAAAAGAAGTGGTCCTAGTATGGACCCTTGTGGAACTCCAATGTTATTCAGTAGGAGATAAGAAAGTTTATTATGCCAGAGAACGGCTTGTTTCCTACCTGAGAGATAGGCTTGAAACCAGTCCAACATAAGGTTGTCCAAGTTGAGATTCTGTAGAGTATTATGAAGTAGCTGATGGTTGACCATGTCAAATGCTTTTGAGAGGTCTAGAAAGAGAGCAGATGACATTTTTTGTTATTGCGGTTTTGATTAATTGTATCCGTAAATGAGAGCAGGGCAGTTGTGCTGTGGCTCGGACGGAAACCATGTTGAGAACTGGTCAGTAGATTGTTCTGGGTAAGATAGTGAAGTAATTGCTTGTGTATGCATCTTTCCATGATTTTGGCCAAGGGGGACATTATAGTTATTGGCTTATAGTTTGATAATTCAGTGGATGAACCACCCTTATGGAGTGGTATGACATGGGATATTTTCCATATTGAGGAGATATTAGATTCCTTGATGGTATGATTAATAAGTATGGTTATGGGGTAAGCTATTACATCAGCGGCTAATTGTAAATATTCAGCAGGGAGTTGGTCAGCAGAGAGAGTAGTAGGTTTGAGTTTTTGTAGTAAGGATCTTATATTGGAAGTGGTGACAGGTTGTAGATTAAAAGTAGTTGTGGTTTCAGGGGTGTTTTTGGTTATAGGGCAGCAGGTGGCAGTTAGTTGGTTGGCTAATGTTTGGATAGTCTCTGTAAAAAAAGAGTTGAAAGTATTGGCTACCTCTATTGGTGTTTTATCAGATACCTTTTCTGGGGTAGGAGTGGAGCATTTGCCAGGGTGAAGAAGGTTGTTGAGACCAGCCCAGAATTTTTGAGGATTGTCATGATTTTTATCTTGTAGTTGGGAATAGTAGTTTTTTTTGTCAGCTAGTATGGATTTTTTTGTTGCATTTCTTTCCTGCTGGAATTTTATCCGATCTAGGGGTAGTTTGGTTGAGCGCCATTTTTCCCATGTTTTATTTCTGATTTTAATTTTAGATTTAGTTTCTTTTGTGAGCCAGGATGCAATATTAGTTTTAATTTTAATTACTCTTTTATGAGCGTGAGTATCAAGTATAGCTAGGAAGGTAGCATTAAAAGTAGATACTGCTTCCTCTAGAGGGAGATGTATAAGATTAGTCCAGTTACAAGATTTAAGTTCAGACAAAAATTTTAAAAGGTTGAACTGCTTCTTATTTCTAACTAACCTATACAAGGGGGTTTTGGAGAGTCCTGTTTTGTTTCTCCTGATATATGTGGTGAGGTGGTCACTAAGGTCATTTGGAGCAGTCCCAGACATGTATATGTGGGGTGGGGAATTTATTAGGATCCAGTCTAGAATACTTTCTTTTTGTTTTGTATTACCAATTCTGGTGGAGGTGTTTATGATCTGGGAATATCCATAAAGGTTAACGTGGATAGGGTTAGATTCTTTAGAGCACAGGTTCCAATCAATGTTGACATCACCCATAATTATGGTTTCTTGTGGGCAGTTGTTATTTAGCCAATCTAGTATATTTTCCAGTGTATCTACATTGTTCCCAGGGGGGATATACAATGTAATGAGATTTATGCTTTTTTCTTTATTTAGTTGTAGTTTTAAGGCAAGTATTTCAGCGTTGGAGATTTTAGGTGGTTGGGTGCTGTTTAAAGTTAGATTTAGATTGTTTTTGTATAGAACAGCAATGCCTCCTCCCTTTCTTTTTAAGCGGTCTACCCTGTATATATTGTAGCCAGGTGGCAAAATTTCATTATCTTTGGTCCCTGGTTTTAGCCATGTTTCTGTTAAACAAATTGTGTCTGGAAGGTGTGTGGCTAATAGTGCATGTAGGTTGTGCAATTTGTTATTGATACTTCTTATATTTAGGTGGAAAATTTGGAGGGAGTTGGTTGATGGTTTGTTAGAGTTATTGAGGGTTGTGGGACCAGGATTGGGGTGGATATCACCATATTTAGTGATATTTTTTCTGAGATATTCTAATAGTTTAATTAGTTTCAGTAGTAATTTTAGATCCTTTATTGACTTGAGGTGATTTTGGTTGAGTTTATAGTGATAATGATAAATAGGTTTAGGAGTTTTACAATTTAATTGTTGAGTGTCAGGTCTATTGCTGTGTTTGGGTAGGGCAGAACGGGTATGACAAATTGGGTAGTCGTACCCCGAGTAGGGTTGGTCTTCATATTTGGTAGCTAGGTAAGTAATAGTGAAAATTGGTATCGTAAGAATTAAAGTATATACTATTGACTTCCTATAGATGGGTTGAGTGGGTTTCATTTTTTGGAATTTCGGTGCTTCAGTAAGAAAAACGTAAAAATTTAGAGGGTGTGGTGGTATTCAGTGAGGAGATAGCATACGATTGGCTAAGAGATAATGAGGGGGTGGGGACTCTTAAGTATAAATTTAGGGTTACTGGGGGCGGGTGGGATATGGGGGCAGGGTGGGGCGCGGAGCGAGCCCGAGCGCAGCGAGGGCGAGCGGGAATTACTAAGTTGTTCAAATGCATGTAAGTTAAGGCCGCTATATATTGTAAGCTGCCGTTTACTGAAATTTATCAGCACTAATCTTTATTTTGAATCCTACTAATAACAAATACTTGTTTTGTTAACTCATCTGCTGGTGTTAAACTATTAAAAAAGTAAAAATATGCATTTTAGAAAAGTGTGCAATTTCACCAATCTGTTCTATGATTCACAAAAATTAATCTGTGTTTGCGACCCCTTTTTTATGATAACTATTTGAAATGCTGGGATCCACTAGAGCGAGTCCCAAAATGTAGAGAATGAAAGGCTGAAAGAAAGGGCTTACATATACTAAGTCCAAGATGCTATTTCTCGGAATATTCCCTTTTTTCCAAGGTATGGTAATCTTGGGGTTGGTATATGTAAGTTGGGAGGTGTGGGGGAGGCCGAAGGGGGCTTGGTCCCCCTGCAAAATGATGTTTAAAGGAGAAGAGTGATTTTCGAGATTCACTCTTCTTTGGGTTTTCGTCCCTTTTTTTTTTTTTTGTCTTTTCTGCACTCACCATTTCTTGTGCCAATTTTTAATAGCAATCCTTTTTTTAATGCACTTAAAACCATTACCTCTTTCATATAACTTGCAGTTTTGAGGTTAGGGTCTGGCATACATTTGCCTTTCAGAAATGATATATTTCAATATTAGAAAAGAAAATAAATAACAAATATGCATTAAATACCTTACAACCCACTGAACACTCATTCCAGAAAGATGACGTACTTGTATGTGAAATGGAGGAAGTCATAAGACTTATCAAACGTTCCTCTTCTTCCATATCTGATCAGCTTCAAATCACATGAAATATGACCCTTGTAAATAGTGCACAGCCATCTAAGTTAATGTTCAGCCTTCATAAGTTAATTCTTAGGAATGAGTCCAGCCGTCAGTAGTCAGTACTTCAAAAACATGTATACTGGGGCGTGGCCAATGATGAACAAAGGATAGCAGCAGATTTCTTCAGCTCCACCAATTTCATTACACTGACAGGAATTAATTACTTAAAAAATTAATTTTTGAAGTAATTTTCTTTCTAAATATGTTTGTTTTATATAGTTCTTGAACTATATCTAAAAAAGAAAGGAAATTTTAACAATATTCCTGTCAGAAATCACATTGGAAACTTTCCTGTCAGTTTATCAGTCTGAAATGAGTTCCAGTAAGACACATTCTCAAGACTCCAGCATCAAGAAAGCAATTCAGTCTCTGATAACTATAATCCAGCAACTTACTGCTAAGATGGATAAAATGGATACTAAAATTGATACCTTCATAGAAAAAACTACAAAACAAATAGACTTGTTACATATAGACCTGCAACAACAGAAGATCCAGATGACAGGCATAGAAGAAGCTGTGAATGACATGGAAAATAGAATCCAAGAAGAGGAAATCAACATTGAGTTTCTGCTGAAACAAAATACACATTTACAAACAAAGCTGGATGACTTGGAAAATAGATCTAGGCGCAATAACATTAGGATTTTTGGACTGCCAGAAAATATTGAAGGTAACAATATTACTTCTTTTTTAACAACATGGCTCCCTAAAACTTTAGACTTATCAGAAGCATTCTCTTTTGGTATCGAAAGAGCACATAGATCTATAGCTAATACTAACTCTAACAAAAACTATCCTAGATCAGTTATAGTTAGATTTCTATCATCTTTTGATAAAGAGATGGTTCTTAAATCTGCTTGGGCTAAAGCTCCTGTTAAGATTAATGAGACAACTGTGCGTTTTGACAATGACTATTCTTCCTTGGTATTAGCTAAAAGAAAAGTTTTTTGCCACTAATAAGGGAGCTTAAAAAAGCACAGTTTAAAACATACCTTTTGTTTCCTGCCAAGCTAAAAATCTTCCTTCCTGATGGTCCTAAAATTTTTGATGACTTAGACTCTGCTTTACTGTTTATCAAAAAAAATAAGATTTTGGATAAAATAGAGGAAATGGAATGGACTAGTCCTTCATTAAAGAGACTGGCAACTGAAACTTCGTGGAAGACTTCAGAGAAGAAGAAGAGACTAAAGAACAAATGATTTGTTCTATGTTTATTTTTTTCTTTTTTTTCCTCTCATCATTTTACTTCATTATTAATCTTTTTAAATATAGTTCCTGCATTTCCAGAAAGCCACAGATGTTCTGAAAAAGATTTTATCAAAGAAATTCTCTGTGTGCAAAGAAATGTTTTGTTTCATAACCAGTCAAAATATCTGAGGAACTAATAACAAGCTATTATTCAATTTGTTTCTCTTTCTCAAGAAGAGAAGTAAGGTCAGTAATTTGATACATTTTTTTTCCTTTTTTTTCTCCTTTTCTTTGTTTAAACAATGACATTCTATTTAGATTATGTAGTAGGTAAAGGGTGGGGGAGGGCAGGGAGAGAAGAGTAATGAAAATATGATAAATGGAATAATAACATATTTATTCCTTGTAAAAAGTTTATGTTCTTCAAATGCTATTCCTAATTATACTTTCTTGATTATACTGCTTATGCTTGTTTGTAAATAATCTGTCATGCTTTAACTAATAATAATTAGAACTAAATAATAGTAAATAATATGTTTTATTTTTAACTCTATTAATATAAACAGTAAGTAATATTCCATTGTATATACTTCTTATAGCTTTCTCTTACATTTTTTTATTTCTGCTTTACACTCTTTTATTTTCTACTCTCTTTCTTTTCTTTATTCTTTCTCTTTATTTTTTTCTCATATTAATATATAGAAATGCTTTTGATCATATAGACACAGTAAATAATAAGATTTGCATAAAAATTGAGTTGGGACAAAATATTGAGTTTTATTACTTATTAATAACTTTGGGCTTAATTTCACTTACATAGAGGCTGTAATAACCTGTAAAATACATCGCGAAGGTTTTGTCATGTTTAGATGCATTTACACTGCTAAATGAATGTTTGTTACTAGTTTTTAACAAGTTTCCCGCCAAAATGTTAAGGGAGACAATCTGGGATGTGGGCTACCTCATGAACAGTGTCCTCAAGCTGTTTCAAAAGCTTCAACTCTCAGAATTCTCACAGAGAAGCTGAAAGCAGTCAATCTGACCTTAGACCCAGATATCACACTGACACATCACAGATTCAGGAAGAACACTCTACCAGGAAGTAGAACTGATGCAAATGTGACTATGTGAAGGAAAATGAACTCTTTGACATTTAAATGTGAGTTATTTTATATAATTACTTAAATATCTATGTTATAATTCATAAAATATGTCAGTTATAATGATTTAAATGATGCAGTTTCTTGTAGTAAGTAAATGTCTTATTTTAGAAGGCATAGAAAATGAAACATTTATTCAAATGTTTTTGAAAATCTACTTGACTGCAGCATACTAATCTGTGTTGAAAACTTATGTTCCAAACATATACATTACTATAACTCATTTAATTCATCTGATTGACAAGCATAAATAACTTTATAACTCTATTCTGGAAGAAACTGTCATGTGATATATTTTAAAGCAGTAGTATAGACATACAAAATACAGATTTTTTTTTACAATAATGCAAGTGTTTCTGAGAATTTGCATAACTATGCAGTATGATTTATAACAATTTCTATAAATATAATATTTTATTCTACTGACAATAATGAGTATGAGTAAAATGCTCATATACAAGCAATTCAAGGGGGTTTTTTTTGGAAGCTGTTGACTGCATTTACATGACAGAAAATAGATGCATCTTAATATATGTAATGTCTGAACCATATTAGCCAAAGTTTTTGATTTAAATGAATGTTAGAACTTATTTTTACATACTTTGAATAAATTAATATGTAAATATGCCTTCTTTTTTTTTTTTTTTTTCCTCTCTTTCTTTCACTCTCTCCCTCTTTCACATCTTTTATTTCTCTCTCTCCTCTTGGTTCCTAATATCAATTATATTTGAATGCTATTTGAATACAAGTGTATTATATTACATAGATGTATATAGTAGCATGAATAGTTTTTAAAAAAAAGTTTATTTTAGTTTATATGATGCTGTTTTATCAAATGTGTAGTGTTGTCTTGCTAGATAATTGAACTGAGAGCTGTTAATTTAAGTTAAATATAACCAGTATTAAATTGATAAGGTGGTAGCTGAGGTACTGCTGCTTAGGGTAGGGGGTTAACTTGAGTGGTAAATACTACTCTAAGTTGGAGTTTTTAACTCCAGGCTGGATGCAAGGTTTAATCCTTACATTATTTTTACTTGTTCATTGTTATATGTATATAGTTTTGACATCCACAATATATTTTGTACACTCATTGTCACTACAAACAAAATTGAATCCTATACAAAATCCCATAAGAGATTCAATAAATACAGCTATATTTAAAGGTACACCTAAAGGAGGAGATGTAACATTACTTATGTTGTTATTTGTTATTTTGATCATAAGATTCTTAAGTTTTAAAAATGCCAAATGACATCTTTAAAAGGAATTTCTTTAAACATTAATGGATTGAATAATCCGTGTAAAAGGGCAAGCCTAATAAGATACATTAATTTACATAAGGCCAACTTACTCTTCCTGCAAGAAACCCATCTCTTGAAAAAAGATATTGATAAACTAGCCACAAACAAATATACAGTACTGGTTAGTTCAGAGCACACTCAGAAGAAAAGAGGAGTGGCTATTTTATGGAATAAAAGTATGCCCATTCCTAAAACCATTAAGCCTTATCAGGATGACAAAGGAATGTTTTGTATGGTTACAATACAAATTAATGGGAAGACTTACACTTTAATTAATGTATATTGGATACCTGGAATTGGTATTAATACAGTGAAGCATCATCTTGATAAGATCATATCATTCTCTATAGGAGATATTATTTTAGCTGGTGACTTTAATTGTATACTACATGAAAGTGATACTACCACTATAGGAAAAAGAAGAATTACATCTAATGCAAAACATTTAAATGATTTTGCTAATTCTTATCATTTGAATGATATTAATAATCAGATAGATTCAAAATCATTACCATACACCTTTTTTTCTAACAGATACAAAACTTATTCAAAAATAGATAGGGTCTTCATTTCTAACCAGATGGTAACAGATTTAATTAATTCCAAAATCATTTCATGTCCTATATCTGATCATAATTCAATTGTTTTAGAATTCATGATAAAAAATACTCATAATGTTCAGATCAAAAGGATACCAGCATACTTAACTCAACTAAAAGACTATAAAGAATATATACTTTCAGAAGTACAACATTTTCTAGACATAAATAATACTCCTGAAGTCTCCATTGTCTATGTTTGGGATGCCTTAAAATCATATCTATATGGACAAAGTATAAGATGGTATAATAATAAAAGGAAATCTTGGGATAAGGAATTGTTAGACATTCAAAGTAAATTAGACTCTTATAAACATAATAATAAAGAAAATATTATGGATAAGAAAGTCATTGAAGAAATAAACAAACTAAATGAGAAATACAAAGAAATTTTAACTCATAAAGTTAAAATAACTCTAGAGAAATACAAGTTTTGTCTTACTCAATAAGCCCCAAATACTTACATAGACTTAAAAATAAAACAAAAAGGTTGAATAAACAAAACCATATCAAAGAAATTTTTTCTCTAAGGAAAAAGAAGAATGTTTCTAGTCTACCAGAAATACTAGATGAATTTAGAAATCACTTTCACAATATTAACAATAATAACATTAACATGGAACCTAAAGATAAAATAAAAGAGTTTATAACCACAAACATGAATAAAAAGCTTAATAAACAACAGATTAAACTATTGGACAAAAGTATTTCATATACAGAGGTTATTACACAAATAAATAAGCTTAAATCAAACAAAGCACCGGGTAATGATGGTATTATACCAGAGATATATAAAATCCTTTCTAAAAGTACATATTCATTAATACATAAGGTTTTTATTTTGGCCCAAACTGAGTTAATAACCCCCCCCATCTTGGCAATATACATTTATTTCGCCAATTTTAAAACCTAATAAAGATCCAACTAGATGTACTTCATATCGGCCCATCTCATTACTTAATGTTGATTATAAAATGTTTATGAGTATTTTTGCTGATAGATTGAAGACAATCATTCCGGCATTATAGATATAGATCAGACAGGCTTCATTGTAAATAGAAATACTTTTGATAATATAAGAAGAACTTTAACATTAATTGATTTTGCAAATAGGAAAAAGAAAGATTTAACACTTATTAGTCTTGATATAAGTTCAGCATTTGATTCAGTAAGTTGGGACTATCTGTTTACCTTACTGAAGTGCACAAACTTCTCAGATGCATTTGTAAATCTAATTGAGCATTTATACAAAGGAGCATTGGCTTATATTAAGGTAGGAACATATGTGTCACAAAAAATACCCATTTTTAAAGGTACAAAACAAGGATGCCCACTTTCTCCACTATTATTCACTTTAGTAATGGAGCCTTGGGCTAATTTGATCAGAAACAGTACTGACATAGAGGGTTTTGAAATAGATGAAAATACAACATCCAAAATTCAACTTTTTGCAGATGATGTTCTAATTACATCAGCAGGATCTAATTCTTCTATGCAGTCTCTATTTGATAAAATGATGAATTTTAAAAGTATTTCTGGTTTAATATTCAATGAAGAAAAACTAAAATACTACCTATATATACACGAAAAATATTCTCATTAGTGATTTTACTAAATATGTACCCAATTCAGGTCAGATAACTTATTTAGGTATAATACTATCTAAAGATATTAAATCTATTATATATAATAATTATAATACCTGTTTTCTTAATATACAAAATCTTTTTAATACCTGGAATAATATGTTTTTTACTATGGAGGAGAGACTTACAATTATTAAAATGATAATATTCCCCAAGATTTTATACTTAATACAATCAATAATACTTCTACCTACAAAAATAATTATCAAGAAACTGAATACACTAATGTTAAATTTCCTATGGGCATCTAATAGACCTAGGATTGCATTAAAGAAACATACTAATAGCTGGTCTCAAGGGGGTATTTCTTTTCCAGACTTTAATTTATATACTATCTCTACTATTGTAAAAGTCATTACTTTATTAATAGATCAGTCATATGTCGCAAAATGGAAAGATTATTGGGAGCTAATTAGTATGCACTTCATGAAAATCTCCTTAACACATAAAAATATGATTGTAGATAACTCCATGTTATGGTTACTAAAGGAATTTTGTACTTCACCTATTACACCTAAACATATGGTTTGTTACCCATTAAATATTATTATTAGCTATCGTAACTTTATATTCATGCATCCTAAGTATAGGGAATGGAATTTTATTATATTCCCTATAATGTATACTCAGGGTATGCTTTTGTCATCTACTTCTGAAGGAACTCATTTAGCTATAGATAATGATCTAAAGTACTGGTATCAGTTGATATCTGATAATAAAGTTAAAAATCTAGATTTCTTAAAACAAGAATTTGATCTAAGAGAAACTTGCTGGTTAGAGGTTCAGACCTTTAGACAACATCTCATTGATAGAATAGATCTAATGTCTATAACAGTTAAAGAATCTATTCCAACACTGATTGATTACTTGATATTAAATTTACAACATAAAGTTTCTGATAAAGGTAAACTTTCATACATACATAAAATTATCAGACAAGAAACTTTTTACAGTGTAGATGCATACTGGAATTATTTCACTTCTATTAATGGGGACTCACCAAATCAACAAGATAAACAATATATATTGGAATCTGCCTATAGAACTTCGTCTTCCATTGTCTGGAGACTTTATACATGGAAATTTTTACATAGATC